>NC_133658.1:421485776-421524322 GCF_037893015.1 Macrotis lagotis | reverse complement strand
AGGAGGATATAGTTTCCTTCCTTGTCTCTTTTAATGTTATCTAATTTTGCAGCTGCTTTGTCTGAGATAAGGATTGCTACCCCTGCTTTTTTTCATTTCAGCTAAAGCAAAATATATTTTACTCAAACTTTTTCCTTTACTCTTTATGTATCTCTATGCTTCAGATGAGTTTCTTGTAAACAGCATATTGTAGGATTCTGATTTTTAATCCAGTCTGCTATTCACTTACATTTTAAGGAAGAGTTCACCCCATTCACATTCAAAGTTATAATTACTAACTCTTTCTTGCCCTCCATGCTATCTTCCTTCTGTTTGTATTTTTCTACTTTTTTTGCCTTTATCCTTATTCCCCAGTATTTCATTTTAAATACCATCACCTTCAGTGTGTTTGCCCTCCTATATCAACACCCCTCTCATTTATTTCACCTTTCCATTTTCCCCTTCTTCCTTTTCTTCTTTCTGTCAATTTGTCATTTTCTCCCCCTCTCTGTTCACCCCCCCCCCTTTCCCCCCTTTTCCCATTTTAATACTTGAAAGGTAAGATAAGGTTCTTAAATTAACTGAGTATGTGTAAGTTAACTTTAAGCCAAATATGATAGGATGAAGATTAAGTGGTTCTCAGCTCCTCCTTTCTTCCCCTCTATTACAGTAAATTTACAGTAAATGTTTTGTACCTCTTTTTTAGGATTTTGCAAGGCAAATGCAGTAAGTGGCTTGCCTAAGGCCCCACAGCTAGGTAATTATTAAGTTTCTGAGGCCCATTTTGAACTCAGGTTTTCCTGACTCCAGGGCTGGTGCTCCATCCACTGTGCCAACTAGCCACCCCTGTATCTCTTCATGTAGTGAGATTTACCCCATTCAATCTCATCCAACCTCCCATCACCTTGCTATCCCCCCTTTTAAGGAATTACTATGTTTTATAAAAGTTTGCTTTAATCTGCATTCAGACTCCTTCAGTTCTTTTCTGGGATGGAATTATTATTTTTAAATCATTCTGAGTGATAGAAAAGTTTTGAGTGTCCATTACTTCTGGCTAAGTATATACTCTCTAATAGAATTACAATTCTCCAGAGTTATGAGTATCTTTCACCTAGGTGGGGATATAGCCAGTTTCATCTGATTAAATAGCAGAATTTTTTTTACTCCTTTATGCATCTCTTGAGCCTCCTGCTTGATGTCCAAATTTTCTATCTATCTCTTCATCAGGAAATATTGGAAGTCTCCCATTTCATTAAGTGATTATATTTTCCTCTGGTATAGAAGGCTCTGGTTTTCTGGATAGCAGATTCTTGCCTGCATTCCAGACTCCCTTGCTCTTCAGAATAACTCTTTCCAGTCCTTCAATCCCTTACTGTTGATGCCACTCCCTTCAGTATGTTTGCCCTCCTATATCCACTCCTTCCCCTTTCTTTCACCTTTTCCTTTTCCCTTTTTCCTTCACTTCCTTCTGTTCTCCCCTCCCTGTCGCTGTTCCCCCTCCCCCTTTTCCCTTTAATATTTGAAAAGTAAGATGTTTTTTAAGTTAAGTGTGTGTGTGAGTGTGTGTGTGTGTGTGTGTGTGTGTGTGTGTGTGTAATTTAACTTTAAGCCAAGTATGATGAAAGGAACATTCAGGTATTTCTCAACTCCTCCTTTCCTCCCCTCTATTACCATAGGATTTTTGTACCTCTTAATGTGATGAGATTTAGACCATTCAATCCCCTCCCTCCACCCCTCCTTCTGTCTCCTTCCTGTCCCACTTTTAAAGGTGGAAGTGTGGTTAAATCATTCTGAGTCATAGAAAATCCTGAATGTCCATCACTTCTGACTAAGTATATTCTCTTTAATAGAGTTACAATTCTTGATAGTTATTAGAGTCTTTCTCCCAAGTAGGGATATAGCCACTTTCATACCATTGGGTAGAAATCTCATGGATTAGTCATATGCCCATCATTTCTGGCTAAGTATATTCTCAGATATTGTTACCATTCTTAAGAGTTATGAGACTCGTTTTCCCAGGTTGGGATATTGCCAATTTCAATTTCATCTTATTGGATAGCAGTATTTTTCTTTATCCCCCCCTTTTTTAAACCTTTTAATATATCTCTTGAACCTCCTGTTTGATGTCCAGATTTTCTATTTAGCTTTGTTTTTTTTTTTTTTTTTTCATCAGGAATTGTTGGAAATCTTCCATTTCATTAAATGTCCATCTTTTTCCTGAAAGAGAAGGCTCATCTTTGCAGGATAGTGGCTGCCTTCCAAGCAACCTTGCTTTTCAGAATATCTTGTTCTAGGCCCTTCAATTCCTTAATGTTGATGGAGCCAGGTCCTGCATAATCCTTATTGTAGCTGCTTGGTATTTAAATTGTTTCTTTCTGGCTCCTTGTAGGATTTTCTCTTTTATCTGATAGTTCAGGAATTTGGCCACAATATTTTTTGGTGTTTTCATTGTGGGATCCCTTTCCAGAATGGATTGACATATTATTTCAATAATTATTTTGCCCTCTGCTTCTATGATATCAGGGCATTTTTCCATCACCAAATCCTGTAGTAATGAGTCCAGGCTTATTTTTTTTCCTTCAGGGAGCCCAGTAATTCTTAAGTTGTCTCTTCTAGATGTGATCTTGAGTTCAATGGTTTTGCCAATGAAGTAGTTTACATTTTATTCTATTTTTTCTATTTTTTGGTTTTGTTTAACAGGCTCTTGCTGTTCCATGAAGTCATTAGTTTCCACAGATTTCATTCTTTTTTTTTTTTAAAGAAGAATTTTCTTCATTTATCTTTTGCAACTCCTTTCCCAATTGGTAAATTCCATTTTGGAAAGAGATTTCCATTTGACCAAGGTTTTGAGAAAATTATTTTCTTTTTATATTTGTCCAATTGTATTTTCCAGTGATTTGTTTTCTTGTTGTAAGGTGTTAATCTTCTCTTGGGTTTATTTTCCCAAATTTTCCAATTGATTTTTAAATTCCTTCCTTATTTCTTCAAAGAGGTCTTTCTGTGCTGGAGACCAGATCATATTCTCCTCAGATGTTCTAGGTGTCTCTGAATTAGGGTCTTTTGTGTCCAAGAATTTTTCTATGGAACATCCTTTTCACTGGCCTTTCTTCATTTTGCTAAGACCTTGAGTTGGCGAGGGTTCATAGAGATTTGGTTTTGGGATTCCTAGAGGCTTTACTTACTGAATGTAATATCACCAGCTGGTCAGTAAGGTGTGCTAGAGGACTTGTTCACTGAGTGTAATATCTCTAGCTGGCCAATAGGTGTGCTAGAGTTTTTTCTCACTGAGTGTAATATCTGCAGCTGGCCAGTAGCGGGAGCTGATTGCTTTCTCTGGGGTGTCTGTGACCTTGATTGAGGCCCTGTCCATTTGCCTGGAGGGAGTTATTGTAGCTTGTTTTGTCTTGGATCAATGATGTGCATGAGGTAATCACTCTCTCTATTGTAAGCTGGTTCTACTGCTTCTCCTTAGCCTGGGGCAGAGGTAGTCTGTAATTGTGTTTGTTCTGGGAAGAAGCTTCAGCTGAAATGGTGGTGTGGACTCTGAGCTCTCCTGGCCAGAGGAGCCCACAGATGAGCTCTGCATCTCTCCCCCAGAGGAACTCTCCCTCTAGGCCTGCTGGCAAGCTCCAGAGGGTCAGTGCTACCACCAATGCTTCTGCTCCCTAGTTGACCCAATCCCCCATGGTCTACCAGGCTCTAGCCCCACCACTGAACAAGGTGGTCTGTTTCTTGTGCCCTCAGGCTCCTGGGTTCCAGCCCCATTGCTAATCAGACTAATCCATGGCTAATCCAGGCTCCTAGGCTCTCACTGGTCCCATACTCCTGGCAGAGTCCACCCTCTGTGTCCTGACTCACCCAGGATTGCAGAAGACAAATCCTCAAGTAGATGGTCTTTCTCCTGGCTTTTCTTTCTGGGTTTTGTTGATCAAATTCATGTTTAAAAGTTTGCTTCATGTCATATATGGGGGAAGATCAGGAGATTTTAGAACTGTGCCAGCTCTCTGGTCTAAAGTTTAAAAAACACTGTCATGTGGACTCCAGGCATCTGAGAATCAGTGAGTGGCTGAAACTACACAAATCAGGAATCCAAGTTGGAACTGAATGACTGACAGTCTACATCTTTGAGTTTCCTAGAGACAGGTGATTGACTGACCACTGCCATCTATGCATTTCCAAGTGGAGATAAGAGGGGACACATCTGGAACTACTGCATCCTGACTATATATCATCATTGCATATTATAACTGTGTTAAGCAGACTTCCTTTATTTGATGTTTAATGAATCTTGGATTCCTCTTTTTGTCCCAAAGCTGGACCTAAATTTAGAGAGATCTGTTTTTATTATTTTTAAAGGGTTTATATTTTGTTATTTATTTAAACATTCTTTTATTTTTAAATTTGAGTTCTGTATTCAGTCCTTTCCTCATGCCTTTCCTCCACCCATTGAGAAGATAATAATATGGTATCAGTTATATTTGTGAAATCATGCAAAATATATTTACATATAAGCAATGTTACCAAAAAATAAAAAAAAAAATTAAAATTAATTCACTTCAATTTGCACTTAGTTCTTCAGCTCTCTCTCTCTCTGGAAGTGGATAGCATTTTTCATCATGAGTCCTTGGGAATTGTCTTTGACTACAGTATTAACAATAAGAGTAGCTTTGATGAATGATTGTCTTTCATAATTGTTCATCATAATAAAATTCTTACTCTGTATAATGATTTTCTAGTTCTCCATTTACACTGTACCAGTTCATATAGAGCCCCCCTATTTTTATAAATCATTCTCCTCATTTCTTATAACATAATAATATTCCATCACAATCATATATCAAAACATCTGTCATTTTCCAATTGTTTGATATTCTCTCATTTCTAGTTTTTTTACCACAAAAATTGTGTTATAAATACTTTTTATACACTTAATTCCTTTTTCTTGATCTTTTTTATTTTTTTAATTTATTTTTATTAAACATATTATTTGAGTTTTACAATTCCCCCCCCCAATCTTGGTTCCCTCCCCCCACCTCCCCACAGAAAGCACTCTCAGTATTTACTTTGTTTCCATGTTGTACCTTGATCCAAATTGGGTGTGGTGAGAGAGAAATCATATCCTTAAAGAGAAGAGAAGTCTAAGAGGTAACAAGATCAGACAATACTATATCTCTTTTTTTTCTAAATTAAAGGGAATAATCCTTACACTTTCTTCAAACTCCATGGGTCCTTATCTGGATACAGATGGTGGTCTCCTTTGCAGGCAGCCCAAAATTGTTCCTGATTGTTGTACTGATGGAATGAGCAACTCCTTCAAGTTTGAATATCACTCCTGTGTTGCTGTTAGGGTGTACAGTGTTTCTCTCGTTCTGCTCAGCTCACTCAGCATCCCTTCATGCAAATCCCATCCCTCCTGGTTTCTAATAGAACAATAGTGTTCCATGACATACATATATCACAGTTTGCTAAGCCACTCCCCAACTGAAGGACATTTACTGTATTTCCAATTCTTTGCCACCACAAACAGGGCTTCTATAAGTATTTTTGTATGAGAGATGTTTTTACCCTTTTCCCCCCATCTCTTCAGGGTATAAACCCAGTAGTGGTACTGCTGGGTCAAAGGGTATGCACATTTTTTGTTGACCTTTGGGCATAGTTCCAAATAGCTCTCCAGAAGGTTTGGATGAGTTCACAGCTCCACCAACAGTGTGATAGTGTCCCAGATTTCCCACATCCCTTCCAACAATGATCATTTGCCTTCCTGGTCATACTGGCCAATCTGAGAGTTGTGAGGTGGTACCTCAGAGAAGCTTTAATTTGCATTTCTCTAGCAATTAATGATTTAGAGCATTTTTTCATATGGCTATGGAATACTTTGATCTCCTCATCTGTAAATTGCCTTTGCATATCCTTTGACCATTTGTCAATTGGGGAATGGCTTTTTGTTTTAAAAATATGACTCGGTTCTCTGTATATTTTAGAAATAAGTCCTTTGTCAGAATCATTAGTTGTACAGATTGTTTCCCAATTTACTCCATTTCTTTTGATCTTAGTTAGATTGGTTTTATCTGTGCAAAAGCTTTTTAATTTAATGTAATTGAAATCATTGGTTTTTGGTGATGTTCTCCAACTCTTCCTTAGACATAAACTGTTCCCATTCCATAGATCTGACAGGTAGACTAGTTCTTGATCTTCTAATTTGCTTATAGTATTGTTTTTTATGTCTATGTCCTGTAACCATTTGGATCTTATCTTGCTAAAGTGTGTCAGGTGTTGGTCTAATCTAAGTTTCTTTCATACTAACTGCTAATTATCCCAGCAATTTTTATCAAAGAGGGAGTTTTTAATCCCAATGGCCGGACTCTTTGCGTTTATCAAACAGCAGATTGCTATAATCATCTCCCGCTTTTACACCTAGTCTATTTCACTGGCCCACCACTCTATTTCTTAGCCAATACAAAACAGTTTTGATGACTGATGCTTTATAATGCAATTTTAGATCGGGTAGGGCTGAGCCACCTTCTTTTGACGTTTTTTCATTAAACTCCTGGCAATTCTTAACTTTTCATTTCTCCATATGAATTTACTTACATTTTTTTCTAACTCCTTAAAGTAATTTTTTTGAATTTTGATTGGTAGGGCACTAAATAGATAGTTTATTTTTGGCAGAATTGTCATTTTTATCATATTACCTTTCCTTATCCATGAGCAGTTGGTATTTGCCTAGTTATTCAAATCTAATTTAATTTGTGTGAGAAGTGTTTTATAATAGTTTTCAAAAAGATTCTGAATCTGTCTGGGCAAATAGACTCCCAAATATTTTATATTGTCTGAGGTTACTTTGAATGGGATTTCTCTTTCTAGCTCTTTCTGCTGTTTCTTGCTAAACATATATAGAAAAGTTGAGGATTTATGAGGGTTTATTTTATAACCTGCAAGTTTGCTAAAAAATTGCTGTTTCCAGTAGGTTTTTAGATGATTTCTTGGGATTCTCTCCATAGACCATCATGTGATCTGTAAAGAGTGAGAGTTTTGTCTCTTCCTTCCCAATTCTAATTCCTTTAATTTCTTTTTCTACTCTAATTGCCGATGCTAACATTTCTAATAAAATATTGGATAGTAGTGGTGATAATGGGCACCCTTGTTTCACCCCTGATCTTTTTCGAAATGCCTCTAGCCTCTACCCATTGAATATAAGGCTTGTTGATGGTTTCACATAGATAGTGCTAATTATTTTAAGGAACAGTCCATTTATTCCTACACTCTCTAGTGTTTTTAATAGGAATGGATGCTGTATTTTGTCAAAATCTTTTTCAGCATCTATTGATATGATCATATGATTTCTGATAGGATTTTTGTTGATATAATTGAGTATACTAACAGTTTTCCTAATATTGAAACAACCCTGCATTCCTGGAATAAATCCTACTTGATCATAATGTATTATCCTAGTGCTGACTTGTTGTAGTCGTATTGCTAAGATTTTATTTAGGATTTTTGCATCTATATTCATCAGGGAAATAGGTCTATAATTTTATTTTTCTATTTTAACACTTCCTGGTTTAGGTAACAGTGCCATATTGGTTTCATAGAAAGAGTTAGGCAGAGTGACATCTTTACCTATTTTTCCAAAGAATTTATACAGGATTGCAATGAATTGTTCCTTAAATGTTTGGTAGAATTCATTTGTGAATCCATCAGGCACTGGATATTTTTTTTAGGGAGTTGAGTAATGGCTTGCTGAATTTCTTTTTTCTGAGATAGCGTTGTTTAGGTATTTAATCTTTTCTTCATTTAACCTGGGCAGCTTATATTTTTGTAAATATTCATCCATTTCACTTAGATTATCAAATTTATTGGCATAGCATTGGGCAAAATAATTTTGAATTGTTATTTTAATTTCCTCTTCGTTGGTGGTGAGTTCACCTTTTTCATTTATGATACTAGCAATTTGATTTTCTTCTTTCTTTTTTTTAATCAAGTTGACCAGAGGTTTATCAATTTTATTGTTTTTTTATAATACCAATTTTTGGTTTTATTTATTAATTCAATCGTATTTTTTGCTTTTGCTTTTATTAGTTTCTACTTTAATATTTAGAATTTCTAATTTGGTATTTAATTGCGGATTTTTGATTTGTTCTTTCTCTAATTTTTTTAGTTGCATGTTTAGTTCATTGATTTCCTCTTTCTCCAATTTATTCATAAAAGCATTTAGAGCTATAATATATCCCCTGAGAGTTGCTTTGAATGAATCCCATAGGTTTTGGTATGTTGTTTCATTATTATCATTATGTAGGATAAAATGGTTAACTCTTACTATAATTTTTTTGTGGTCCACTCATTTTTTAAGATGAGGTTATTCAGTTTCCAATTTGCTCTGGGTCTATATCTCCTTGGCCCAGTATTGCATATGACTTTTGTTGGATTGTGATCTGAGAAAGATGTATTCACTATTTCTGCTTTTCTGCAGTTGATCACTAGGTTTTTATGTCCTAGTATATTGTCAATTTTTGTATAAGTTCCATGTACTGCAGAGAAAAAGATATATTCCTTTCTATCCCCATTCAGTTTCGTCCATAAGTCTACCATATCTAATTTTTCTAACAATCTATTTACCTACCAAATTTCTTTCTTGTTTGTTTTATTATTTGATTTATCCAGATCTGAGGGTGGGAGGTTGAGGTCTCCCACTAGTAGAATTTTGCTGTCTTCATCTTCCTGTAATTCTTTCAGATTCTCCTCTAAGAATTTGGGTGCTATCCCACTGGGTGCATATATATATATATATATATATATATATATATATATATATATATATATATATATATATATTCAATATTGAAATGACTTTATTGTCCATGGTACCTTTTAGGAGGATAAATTTTCCTTCCTTATCTCTTTTAATGCTATCTATTTTTGCTGCTGCTTTGTCTGAGATAAGGATTGCTACCCCTGCTTTTTTACTTCAGCTGAAGCAAAATATATTTTGCTCCAACCTTTTACCTTTACTCTATATGTATCTCTCTGCTTCAAAGAAGTTTCTTGTAAGCAGCATATTGTAGGATTCTGGTTTTGAATCCACTCAGCTATTTGCTTATGTTTTAAGGGAGAGTTCATCCCATTTACATTCAAGTTTATGATTACTAATTCTTTATTGCCCTCTGTGATATCTTCCTTCTGTTAGTATTTTCCCCCTTTCCCCCCTTTTATCCATATTCTCCAGTGTTTTCTTTCTGAAAACTACCCACTTCAGTGTTTTTGCCCTCCTACATCACTCCCTCCCCTTTATTTCCCCTTTGCCATTTTCCCTTTTCCCTCCCCTTACTTTTATTTCCCCTTATTTTCCCCACTCCCCTTCCCTTTCTCCATCCCCCCGCCCCTTTTCCCCTCTTAATACTTGAAAGGTTAGATTTTTCATAAGTTAACTGAGTATGTGAAGGTTGATTTTAAGCCAAGTCTGATGAGAAGAACATTCAGGTGTTTCTCCTCTGCTCTCTTCTTCCCAACCATTACCATATGTTTTATGTACCTCTTCGTGTAATGATGTTTACCCATTCAATCCCCTCCCTCCTCCCATCTCTTTCCTGTCCCCCTTTTTAAGGAGGTAGTGTATTTTTTTAGATCATTCTATCTATGTCTTAGAAAATTCTGAATGTCTGTCCCTTCTAGTTCTGTATATTCTATCGAATAGAGTACAAATTCCTGAGAGTTATTAGAGTCTTTCTCCTAAGTGGGGTTAAAGCTAGTTACATCCCATTAGATAGTAGTCTCATGCGTAGGTCATGAATGTCCATCATTTCTGGCTAGGTGTATTCTCTCTGCTAGAGTTATATTTCTAAAAGTTTATGAGAATCTTTTTTATCCCCCCATGCTTGAATATAGCCAGTTTCAACTTACTGGATTACATTTTTTCTTCCTTTTACCGCCCCCTCTTTTTTTAACCTTTTCATGTGTCTCTTGAGCCACCTGTTTGATGTCCAAATTTTCTGTTTAGCTCTGGTCTTTTCATCAGAAATTTTTGGAATTCTTCCATTTTGTTAAATGTCCATCTTTTTTCCTGGAAGAGAAGGCTCAGCTTTGCAGGAAAGTAGATTCTTGACTGCATTCCAAGCTCTTCGAAATATCTCATTCCAGGCCCTTCAATCCCTTTACGTTGATGCAGCCAGGTCCTGCATGATCCTTACTGTGGCTCCTTGATATTTATATTGTTTCTTTCTGGCTGCTTCCCGGGTTTTCTCTTTTTTCTGAGAGCTATGGAGTTTGGCCACAACATTCCTTGGTGTTTTCAATTTAGGTTCTTTTTCTGGTGGGAATTGATGTACTTTTTCAATAACTACTTTGCCCTCTGATTTCATGATATCACAGCAGTTTTCCATCACTAGATCCTGTAATATTAAGTCCAGGCTTTTTTTCTCTTCAATGTTTTTAGGAAGTCCTATAATTTTCATGTTGCCCCTCCTCGATCTATTCTCAAGGTCAGTGGTTTTGTTGATGAGGTATTTTAAATTTGCTTCTATTTTCTCTATTTTTTGATTTTGTTTAACTGACTCTTGCTGTCTCATGGAGTCATTAGTTTCTGTAGACTCCATTATTTTTCGGGGGGAGGAGTTTTCTTCATTAACCTTTTGCAACTCCTTTTCCAATTGGTCAATTCTATTTTTGAAAGAGCTTTCCATTTGACCAATTGAGGTTTTGAGAGAATTAATTTCTTTTAGCATTTGCTCATTTGATGATCTGAGAGATTTATTCTCATTTTCTGTTTGTCCAATTGTACTTTCTAAGGTTTTGTTTTCTTGTTGCAAGGTATTAATTGTCTCTCCCAAATTTTTAAGCTCCTTCCTTATTTCTTCAAGGAAGTCTTTCTGTGCTGGAGACCAGATTGCATTCTCCTCAGAGGTTCCAGGTCTCTCTGAGTTGGTGTCTTTCCCTTCCAGGAATTTTTCTATGGATCCACCTCTCCGCTGATGCTTCTTCATTATGCTAAGACCTTGAGTTGGGGGGGGAGCTGGTTCACCTGGGATTGGAATCACCAAAGGCTTTACTGAGTGCAGTTTCTCTGCCTGGCCAGTAGGAGGTGCTGGTTGCTTTCTCTGGAGTGTCGTGACCTTGGCTTAGAGGCCTTCTCCCTTTTTTGGAAGGGAGGAGTTGGAGCTATTGTATACTTTTGCCTACAATCAATGGTGGGATTTACCCTGGCCTTAGGTCATTCCTCAGCTGGGCGGGTTCTTCTGCTCATGCACCTGGGCCTGAGGGAGAATCAGTTTGCAGTTGTTTGTTTGGGAAGAGGCCTCTGTGCAATGGATGAGTGGACTCAAGAGTTGCTCAGACTTGAGGAACCTAGGGATGGTGTCCACAGCTCTCCTGATCCAGAACTCTCCCCTCAGTCTGGTCCCCAATCTCCAGGGGAACAGAACCAACCACAGCACCTATGCTTCCCCACAGACCCAAGCCCCTTTTGTCCAGCCCACTCCTGATCCAGCTGGTCCGGCTCTCTGGCCCTCAGACTCCCGGTACCAATTCAGCTGTTAATCTGGCTGTTCTGGTGCTGCTCCTCCCCCTGATCCCAGACTCACCAGCCGGTATTCGGCCAAAGCTGCTGCGGGACACAAATCATGAGGTAGATGTTCTTTCTCCTGGCTTTTCTTTCTGGGTTTTGTGGGTCGGATTTCTTTTAAGAGGTTTATTTCATGTGATAAATGGGGAAGAGATCAGGAGACTTTAGAACTGTGCCTGTCTTCTCTCTGCCATCTTGGCCGGAAGTCCTTGATCTTTTTTAGATAAAGATCTAGTGATATTGCTGTTTCAAAGAGCATAGTTTTATAGCACTTTGATCAGTTCCAAAATGTTCTGCAGAATGGATGGACCAGTTCACAAAACCACTAACTGTATTCTTATCCCCATTTAACCACATTCTCTCTGTCATTTGTTATTTTTTTATCTGTCATACTAACCAATCTGATTTTTAAGAAGTAGTATCTCAGGATTGTTTTAATTTTTATTGCTCCAATCAGTACTAATCAGAGATCATTTTCATATGTCTATTCAAATTTTTGATTTCTTCTTTTACCTGTTCATATAAATTAGACAATGGCTTTTAATTTTATAAATTTCATTCAGTTTTCTATTTAGTTGAAACATGAGACATTTTAAGAGAAATTTGCTCTAAAAGAATTTTTTTTGTATTACCTGCATTGTCTGTTATAATTTAGCAATAAAAATTCCTTTTATATCTCTTTCATGTAGATCTATTTTTGCTTTTACTTTAGCTGAGATCATGATTGTTAATGTTGTCTTTTTTTTCCTTCTGCTAAATTCTTCTCCAGCACTTTATTTAACTCTCTGTATCTTTCTGTTTTATTTATGTCTTTTGCAAATAATATATATTACATTCTGGTTTCTAATCCATTCTGGTTTGCACTTCCACTTTATTGGTAAGTCCAACCCTTTCACATTCACAATTATATTAACTAACTACTCATTTCCTTCTTATTTTCATAATAATTTTTCTTTCTCAGTTTTTTAATTACTCCTGCTTGTCTGTTTTTCTTTTGACACAGCCTCCATTGATCTGTCATCTTCTTTATAACTCCTCTCCTTTCTCTTATTCCCTTTTCCTAATTTCACCATTGGCTAAGAAAGATTCCTTTGTGGAACTTTGCATACACACACACACACACACACACACACACACACACACACACACACACACACACACACACCTCAATGAAAATGAGTCTCAGATGTTGCTCATTGCCAATTTGTTAAAAACTCTTCCTTGTAGATTTCTTTTCTGAGATACTTTTCCCAATTCTTTCATTCATTTCTCTTTCTTTCAATGATTTCCTCTTTCTCACTCCTTCATTTTGTTAGGTCACTCATCATAATTGGTCTCTTCCTATGCAATTGCTCCTCTCTTTTTTGCTCCATTGTGACCTGACACAGATACTCCTCTCTGTACTGAACTGTGATCTAGAACTGTGAATGGACAATAGAGTTGCTAACTGGCAACAGGTCTTGCATTGAGTAACAGCTGAAGGTCCTTTCCCATCTCTGTCTGTCAGTCATTTAATGCCCTTACCATATCTAGGCTAAAAAGTAGCTATTAAAAACCTCCAAGGCCTATTTCTGGTATTGTTCCTTCATGATCTCTAGATTGGTTTCCACCCTAGTGTCACAAACCTAACCTATAATTGCTTGCCATTTCCTTCCAGCTTATTTTCCAGATGAGGAAATGACCTCCATTATTTTAGGATTGAAAAAAATGTCTCACCCCAATCTTTTGTGGCAATATTACATCAGAAGTTGATTTGATATGTTATTTTAACATATTTTGGAATGAAATATTAGAAATGTCCAATTTGGATGATTTCTCTACTTCACTATCATCTCTGCTTCACCAATCCAAGCACTGGTTTTAGACGAATATTTCTATAAATGATGTGATCAGAATTTCAGAATTTTGCTTTAGGAAAATAACATTAGTGTCTATGTGAATGATGAGTTGAAGTGGAAAAGAGATTTCAGACAGGGAGAAAATTAGAAGGCAATAATAATACTATAGTAATAGTGAAAGAGGATGAGAATCAGAACCACAATTTTCTCTGTTTAAGGGGAAAGACACGTGCAAAATATGTTGGAGAGGTAGAAATGACAAGATCTCTTGAGTATTTGTATATGTATTTTTAATGAGAATGAAGAGATACTTAGGTTAGAAGACTGGGTGCCCAAATGGGGGGGGTAGTGTCTTTGAAAGAAATAGAGACATTCTGAAAATAATTGAATTATGAAGAAAAGGTAATTTAATACTGTTTGAGACATTAAATTTGAGCTGATTGGAAGGTAAAGCTCAGGAAAGTGATTAGGGATAGATGGATAAATAGATAGATAGATAGATAGATAGATAGATAGATAGATAGATAGATAGATCATCTTTATAGCCATGCTAAAAAACCATGAGATCTAATGAGATCTTCATGTGAGGAAGTAAAGAGGTAAAAGAAAAAAAATATAGGTAAGATTCTTGGAAGATATCCATACTTATGAGTCATAACATAAATGAAAATCTATCCCTAGAAATTGAGAATCAAGAACTAGACAGAAAGAGAACCAAAAACAATAAATAAAGTAAAAAAGCAGTGTTGCAAAATCGAAAAAAATACTGAATCCTGGAAGAAAAGGTGAACAAACAAAACTGAAAAAAGTTTTAAAAAAGTTAAGAAGGATAATGACTTAGAAAATATTAGTAATTTTAGCAATTAAAAAATCATTAATAACTTTAGTGAGAACAATTTCATTTGAGCAATGATTTCAGAAGCTCCATTATAGGGAATGTAAAAGCGGATGAGATGACTTGAAGGCAATACGTTTTGAAAGCTTTTTTTTTCTAGAAGCTTGAATAAGTAAGAGAGAAAAAATATAAGACAACACTTTTTGAGTATGACAGTGTTTAGTGAGTGTTTTTTTTATTTGTTTTGTTTATTTGTTTGTTCGGAGAGTCTTAGAAAAATTGTAGGCAGCATGGAAGCAATCAGAAGATAATGAGAGATTGAAGATAAACAAGTAAAGGAATGATCATGGACACAATCAGGTGAATTAAAAGTGAAGTGATTGGTTCGATGTTATGTGTACCAGGAATAATTTTTCTGAGAATAGCCATTTCATGGGAGAATAGAGGAAAGTAAATTATGGAGTTCTACCAATGTTTTGTAAAATGAGAAGGGGAACACAGAGAGCTTATGACACATGGCTTTGGCTGCCTTGGTAAATATAAGTCTGGTTCTTCAATTACAAGGGGGAGAGGGGATACTGTGAGATATTTGAGGGAATAAAATGGAACAATTGCTAATTAGAAGCAACTACCCATTAAGAAATAATAATGATACTGATAAGAATAATACTGCAACTTTATAGTCTACTTTAAGATTTACAATGTGTTTCCTTTCCAACAGTCTAGTGAGGAAGGCAGTACAAATATTATTTTCCCCATTGTATAGACAAAAATATCAAGATATGAAAAGTCAAATGACTTGCCCATAGTCACATAGATAGTAAATATTATAGCCAGGATAGAAAGCCTGTTCCTTAATCTTTGGTCTAGCATGCTTTCTATTGCAATGGGCATGCAAACAATACTATTCAACAAACCAGTCCTACTGTGTTCTCTAAGTTCAGTTGTTCAGCCAGTTTTTTTTTTTCATTCATGCCTTTCCTTTGTGACTCCATTTAAGGTTTTCTTGACAAAGATTGAAATTGTTTGTCATTTCCTTCTTCAGCTTATTTTCCAGATGAAGAAACTGAGGCAAACAGGTTTAAATGACTTGCCCAAGGTTACAAAGCTAGGAAGTATCTGAGAACAGATTTTAACTTAGATGAATCTTTGGCACCCTATCCACTAAGTCACCAAGCTTCCTGTGACTTCCAGATCACCCTTTAAACTTTCTCACATTTTCTATTCAGGTAATATTAATATTACTTTCTCTGGCTGTCTCTCTCTGGCTCTCTTTCTCCAGCTGTCTGTCTCTGTCTCTCTTTCTTTATCTATCTGTCTCTGTCTCTATCTGTTTCTGTCTCTCTGTCTCTCAGTCTCTCCTGCTCCCCCAGAGTAATCAGCAAACTAATTTTGAGGTCACCAGTGCATACACAAAGTACCTGAAAATTACCACAAAAAAGATATTAGAACCAGATTGTTCATAAAAGATCAAGCCAGATGAAATTCCTTAATAAGTGGTTAAAACATCTTAAGAGTTTCTGGAGCAATTTTGCTACTCAAGGATTTTCAATAAGATATTCTGATGAGGGAAGAACCACTTGTATCAAATATTAAGCTACTGTAAATTTACTGTAATTGAATAATTTGCCTCTTAGCTTGGGTTCACTAAAACTGTAGTGAGGTTTTCTTTGCTAAGTGATTGCTCCAAAGTCTATTTCAATATCTGTCAAGTCAGGCTAAGCTCATGTATGGCACAATTTGAATCCTACTAATTCCATAACTGAGGGACTCCATAAAAGGAATAGCTGATTGACCTGAAAGCCCATCCATATTTGGTTACATTAAATTGCAATTAATATTTCCAGTTCCACACTTAAACAAATCTACTTTTAGCCATAGAATGTCAGAGAAAGAAAGAAGGCATCTTTTGAATATAGAACAAGGGGAATTACAATTGAAAGTGATTTTAGGATCATAGAATATCAAAACTAGAAAGAGTTTTAGAATCATAAAATATGAGAATTGAAAGGAGTTTGAATTTGAATCATAGAATGTAGAATGTCAGAACTGAAAGGAATCTTAGAAGTAAAGATTATAAGATGCCAGATATAAAAAGGTCCTTAGAATTATAGGTCACTAAAATTATACATTTAGAGGGAACTTAAACATTGTTTAATCAATTTCCCTTAATTTGTAGATGGAGAAACTGAGACTGAGAGTTCACTGCTTTTCCTAAGGTCACATAAGTAAGCATATTTCCTACCTTCAATTCCAGTATAATTTCATTGGTACATTGGCAGCTAGGTGACTTAGCATTATACCAATGCTATCTCCTCATTTTTTGCCATGGCTATTACTATTTTAAATACACAGTATTTTTAAAAAGACTAGTCAAACTGTGTGTGTGTGTGTGTTTCAATTGCATCATTTTTTTTAAAAGCAAAATCAGAATATCTCTGTGTGGTCAACCAGAGATGCTCATCTAGTTAACAGTAATTCCAATTCCAATGTGTTTTCAGTTCTCCCTGGGTACCCACATAAAAGTACTTCCTGTGGGGCATTTTGAAGTCTTGGTCCTCTAACATTCAACTTTAGGGACAATATGGTTTGGAAAAAACCAAAGTCACTCCTCCAGTATAAATACCAACATTATTAAGTTGATAGCAAAGAACAATTTCCTTTGCTCTCACTCTCTATGGGATGTTATCTGTCATTTTTCAATAAGAAACCCAAATATGAAACGTGACAGAGGGCATCAGCTTGGATCTATTTTGACTTTACTGTGGTTTGAATTGATTCATAGTGTCTTCTTCCCTGAAGCTTAGAAAAGTCTGTGGAATTCTGACCTCCAAATCCAAACCAGATCCTGAATTTGAGACCCAAATACATTTCACATCATCTTTCTGAAACTTGAAGACCATTGTAGGAAACTTAAAAGGCTTCATTTTCCAGTGTACTGTGATCCTGACTTTGGTGAAAGATCAATATGGCCTTTTAAAATTATGTTCTGAAACCAAAGATTTGGATTGGATTGTGAAGTTAAGTTGGATTTTCCTGTGAAGTTAAGATGGGTACCTAAACCCACATTTAACATTGAGAAAGGACCACTTTTTTCTGGGTCATTAGCAATTGTATTTTCTTTTGTATGTTAAAGGGTTAATTATTAGATTTTGGAAAAAATCTAACTGTCATGTCCTATTTTTACCAGACTCATTCTAATTTTCATGTCAAAGAAATGGACAAGAAATAGAAGACACACACATGGTACAATTTCTGCCCCTGAATATTTCAGCAAGTACCTTTTGGCTAAAAGTCTAGTTGCAAGCCTTTGCTCCAGGCAAATTAAAAACAGAAAAAAAATTTAAAAGACTTCTAAAGAGGAAATTCTTAGGTGAAAGTTACCAAAAAGGACCATAGACAGGCAGCCTTGGACTTAGAAACTAGAGATAACAGTCATAGAAGTGATCAGAATTTGACATCTTTGGGGAGACCTGAAATATCAGTCTATTGTATTATTTTGTTCCCCAGGAAGGAGACTCACTGTAATCACAACAGGTAGTTTGATGGTCCTGGTGAAATATGATAGAAATAGCACTAAATTTGAAATCTGAAAATTTCTGACATTCACTGTTCAGTCTGACATTCACTATTCAGATTATGGTAAGTGACCTTACTCTGTGAGGTTCAGTTTTCTTATTTACAAAATGGGAATGTGGTTGTCCTCTACCCTGGTCAGATAATATCTGAAGTATTGTGCTTAATTCTGAATATCACTTTTGATGGAAAGAATCAGATTAGGGTTTGTCTAGACAAAGGATGACAACCAAGATATTTGAGAACTTTGAGAATCTATCATTCAATAATCAATTAAATGGACTGGGGGTGTTTAACCTGGAGAAAAGAAAACTTAAGAGCTGATTTCAAGTGCTTGAAAAATTCTAACACTGAAGAAGATTGAGAAATCTTCTGTTTGTCCCCAAAGATCTGAACAGATACAAAAAGTGGAAATTGTAAAGGAATAAATTTAGACACAGTATTTTAAAAAATTCCCTTCAATTACACAGAGAAGGAGAATTGCTTTTCACCTTTCTTTTTGTCTCCAGGATATAACAAGGTGCCTAACACTTAGTAGATTCTTAATAAATACTTATTGGTTGACTTGAGCTTTTTAATTGACATTTTATTTTTCCAAATACTTGTTATGAAATTTTTTTCAACAATCACTCATATGAATATGTACATTTTTAAGTTAAAAAATTTCCTTCTACCCTCCCTTCCCACCCCCCCACCCCGAGCAGTGAACATTCAGGATTATACTGTACATACATATTTTTGATAAAAATGTTTGCAGATTAGTCATTTTGGGTATGAGGAATTAGGATTAAGGGAAAGAGATACATAAGAGATAATTTTCCTCAAGTGTCCATCAGATTCTGAATGGTTAGGGATTTTTGATTTGGTTTTATTTTGTTTTTCTTCCTCTGGATGGGGAATAGCATTGTCTATAGCCGGTCTAGTACAGTTGTCCTAGCTCTCTAAACTGCTGAGAGGAGCTGCTTCCATCAAGGTGGAACATCTCACAATCTTATTGTTAATGTGTACATTGTTCTCTTGGTTCTACTCCCTTTGTTCAGCATCACATCCTGTAAGTCATTCCATGCTTCTCTAGAGTCCGACCATTTATGTTTTCTTATAGAACAATGGTATTCTATAGAATTCATGTACCATAACTAGTTTAACTATTCCCCAGTTGATGAGCATCCTGATTGACTTGAAATTACAATTCTTTCAAGTGTCTTAGATAAGCACTGTTTGAAGATATTGTGGAAGAAATATCAAACTCATATAGAAAAGAGACAAAGAATTATAATAAGGATTCTCAAGGATGAGATTTTGACCTAGAAAATTATATAGCAACATTATCTACATTCTGTTGCATTTTGTGATATATTTTCCAATTATATTTTAATTTGGTTTATTCCCCAGGAGATTTATAAGTCTCAATACTTCTAAAGGCTGAATATTTAAGACCTCTGGAGTAGGGTATTCTTTGAATGCACTTCTGTGAAGGCTTTTTGTAAATGCTTAAACACTATTGAAATATAGCATTGATGCTATCCATCATGAGAACAATAAAACTATCCAGCTATCATTGGTCCTCTAATCTCCCCTCTCCCTCATCTATTCCAGGACAGTTGTGGCCAGGTTAATTTCAACCTTACAAATCCATTCATAGAAGAGAGATATGCACTGGCATTTATTTCAAAGATAAGTAAACACACTTTTTTGATCTTTAATATGTTAGGATAAAGTTGAAACATCATTTCCCATAGAGCAACTCTTCAATAAAAGGGCTCTCTAGAGCCTGATAAAGCTGGGTCCAGCTGCAGGCACAGGCAAGTCTTATAGCAATATAAATAAAGAAAGAATTCCTCACTTTTGATGATACATGCATGTGCATGGTTCCTGCAAAGTATTACAGGAATTCTATATGTTAACATGAGAAAATTCCAAGTTGAAACTGGATGACAATAGAATTTCATGAAGAGCTGCACATAGTGAAATCATACAAAATAAAACCTGTGAAGTAAAAGTGAAAAGAACAAATCCCAGGATAGATACCATATGTTAGGACCAAATAATGAGAAAGTATGGCAAATAAACATATGTCTAGAAATTAAGAAAACTGGATTTCAGTCCTTGATTTGCTAGCATGTAGATATATGACAGAGTTCAAGTCACTTCTATTTGCTCCTGAGTTACAATGCCTATAAAATAAAAAAAAATATATATTAGGAGGTTAACTCCAGTTCCCAACTTTAACATTCTACTTAGAATTTTATGTTCCTAAAGTTAGCTTCCAGATAATTAAATACAACAAGAGAGGCCCACATGCATACATACATACATACATACATACACAGCCCTGAAAGTTCTGTGTCCTTTGGAAACAAACAAAATAATCGAATCAAATCCCTCTTCCAATGGTAGTTTTTCAAACACTTAATACATCTCATAAATATATATATATATATATTCATATATGCATGTATATGCATATATACACATATACATATTCACTTATACAAACATATACAGATATAGTTACTGCTTTCTGTAAGAAGACCATTCTGCGAAACTCTAAGTAAAGGGATTTTAATGTAATAAGAATTTGCTCCTACCCACCCACTTCACTTATTGGGAATAAAAAAGACATATACAAAATGAAACTTTTATACAAGTCACAAAAAGTACTAAAATGCTGACATATTAACTTTGCATCATAATAATAAACTGAACTAAGAAATGAAATAAAATTAATGATAAAGGATTCAATGTACTCTATAGTGTAGTAGTGTTTTTTTTAATATGCTGACCTTTGTCTACCTACTGAATCTTACTCTTAGTACCAATGGTTGACTGTATAATTTTTTTATGCAATTGAGAGATATTTAGATAGTGACTTTCTTTTCTTTCTTGTATATCTATCTGTCTATAACAAGTTATATTATCTTTAAATAATCTCTGATTTCTTTCAGAAATTCTTAAAAATTGAATCATATAATATTTATAAATACGTGCACATACACATATTATACAAATAGACATTATATAAATATGAATATAGGTATATATGGAATTATTTTTTAGCTAAACTAGTTATGACCTTGAAAATAGTTGGAAATAAGATGATCTTCTAAGGTCTGTTATAAATCTGTCCATGAGTCTGAAATTCTGTGATTTTGATTCTATGATCCTAAAAGACTGCTCTGAATCTGCAATTCTAAATTTGTTTCTTAAAATATAAATCAACTCAGATTGTAGCTTTCTAAAACCCTGTGTATTTTTTGCCATTGTAATCTTTTCCTCCATCAAAAAGAGCATGATGAATTTGTTGGTAGCTGAGTTCTTTGACTTCTTTCTTGCACTACCCTTAACTACTTTCAAATATTCTTACTGCTACTAAGGAAATGAATTGCCTCTCCTACTCTCCTACCTTGAAGGCAGCTGCAACCTTCTGTTAATTAACTTAATTCTGGTTAGTGGATACACCTGGTATTGCTCCTGCTGCATGATCTTCCTTTACTGGTACTTTCTCCCTTTCCTTTTCTCTTCAATTCTCCATGTTTTTCTCTTTTCCCTTTTTCTTATTCCTGTAATGCTATTATTCTAGAAGATTTAACAATGCTATATTATAATGGAGAGGATTAGTCAGTAGGGTGAAAATCTATATACCTAATCTAGATTCCTAGATCTGAAGGTTACTTGCTGTGTGACCAAGGACAAATCATTTCATTTCTATGAATCTCAGTTAACCATTATGGATAACATGGTAATAATAACTCTTAAACTTTTAAATTTAAAGTGTCCCAATTAGGGAAATACATTGTAATTGTCAGAGATAGATATATAAATGTGAACTGTTCATTTAAAAAACATTTTCATTACATAGTATTGTACTGGGTGGCACAAAGATAAAGTATCAGACCTGAAGTCAGGAAGACATGAATTCACATCTAGCCCTTTGACCCTGGGCCAGTCATTTCACCTCTGTTTGCCTCAGTTATCTCATCTGTAAAATGAGTATGACAACAATATTAACATCTTAGCATTTTTGTAACAAACAACAAAGAAAATATTTAAAAGTGCTTAGCACATAGTGCTATGCATATAGTCAAAATTACGTACGTGTTAGCTTCTATCACAAGGTTCATTGAAGGATAGGACAAAGAAAAGGATTAAAGATGATCTGGGAAAACTTCCTTTTACAAATATTAGGTGAACTACTTTATTATTATATAAGTAGTAAGTTGTCAAGGAAAGATTAATTTATAGGTTCTCAGAGTTCAAATACTGCTGTACCTTTTTGTGATATCAAATTGATATAATGATATTGATAATAATAACAATCATCACTGTTACTAATAATGGAAAACTACATGGAACTTTAAAGATTGAAAATTGCTTTCAGTGAGGGTGCCACATTGATCCAATTGAGTTTTGTTTAATTTTTGGTAGGAACTGACATGTCTCATGACATTTTCTACTCAAGAAATTAGGAAGACACCTCAACAGCCTATGAGCTAATTGGGGGCTTTAGGATTTCACTCCCAACACAGAAGTCCAGGAAAGTACCTTATATTAATAGGCATTTTAACTCTGAAAATATCATCAATTAGGCTAGCTCTATTCTGCTCAGTGATCATTCCTAAAAAAATCATATATGTAGACATGGAGGAATATTGTTGAATGTTGATCCTAATCAAAAATCTCATGGTAAATGTTAGCCATTGAGAATTACTTGTGTTCTGGTACCACAGGAAGGCTAGGAAAAATAATTAGAAATATTGATAATCTATGGAAATTATTCAATAATGAAAGCACTTACCACTAAAGTGAGCAGACCATGAGTGAAATTGACTGAAGTCCTGATAATTTAATTATGTCAGCATTATATTATAATAATATTGCAAACAGAACTTAACAATTACAATCAGAGATTTTAACTTGAAATCATTAAATGATGTATTTCTAAATAGTTCAAGACAAGAGGCAGATATACTTTCCTATCAAAGCAAAGAATAGATAAATTAAGAGATGAAGTTGTAAAGTTACAAGTTTTTGATGAGGAAACTGTAGATGATCCTGACATCATTGAAAATTTCTAGTTTACTAAAGTTTCTAAAATTCTACTTTAAAATGAAAATGAATTCCACTACTAATAGAATTAGTTATCTAAAAGGAGATAAGCTTAGACAGAAATTTGAAATAAAGGGCTAATAGAATTCAGATGGTTTTAGCAAAATTAAACTTTTTTTATCATAAGGGAAGCAGTTTGATAGACATTCTTGAAGTACGTTGCAAACAGATCAAAAAGCTATCTAGATAATTTCGGGTCAAATATACATCACTTTACCAAGCAAAAAAATGCTTTGGTCAAGATCCAAGAACAGATTCAAAAAGTCCACCATGAGTTAAATCTTAATGAATTCAGCTCATGAAATATTGGCACAAAGAATTATGAAACAAATGTCTGAGTCATACATACTTGTCTGTGGAAATGGAGGGGCTTATAATGGTAATTCAGGGCAAAATCACAGGGAAGAGAGTCAAGGAAATTAATGATCAGTGCAATGTTTTTAACAAAATTAAGGTAGAAACCTTGCAATACATTGAAAAATGAAATAGCATGTATCAAAGACTGAATGAGACATGATTGGCTATTTATAATTAAACATCAGATATGAGTTACTTTTCAAAAATTTCAATTAATTTTCACAGAAAAATACAGGCATCAAAACATCCTAGAGAACTCAAGCAATAAACTATATTGGAATTACACAATCATTGCCAATAAAACTAGCCTTAGTTTACCTCAACATAATGCTGATACATAAAATATTTAAAATAATAATTTAAATTGATGTCAGAATACCAAATATTCTTAATCTCCAAACTATTTGAAATGAAAACCTCTCAAAAGATATAGACCTATCTGGGAAGAGCAAAACACATGGAATTGCAATAGGAAATGTATATAACTTGTATTGTCCTATTAGTGTTGTACACAGAATACTTTATGTGAGCATACATAATAATACCTTCATTAAACTATGAAAAGTCAATAGTTTATCCTCCATGGAAAAGTCACATTAAATATAAATGAATAATAAGATAGAGACCTGAAGTAGAGACACTTCTATATAAAATTCATTCTGAAAAATGAAATGATGATGCTTCATAATGGGTTATGATGGTGGTGGTGATGATGATGATGATAAAAAAACTGTAAAAACTTCTTCAAAGTTCATTCTATTGTGTATGTCAAAGGGGGGTGAAAAATAGCAAAGAAAAAGAATGAGAGTCAAATCAATTAGCTTCCAGTATTTTTTGTGCCCTGAATTTGCTATTGTAGCTATGAGAATCTGGCACGAACTTTGAAAATGGGTTCTATGAATAACACATAACTATTTAGTATTCCATACTATGGATGAAACTGTTTCCATGAATCAAAGAAATATTTGTACACTGTCCTTACTCAAAAACAAGTTATATAGGAAAAATTCAAAAATGTTAATATGACTTTTGCTGAAAATAATTCAATTCAAATTATATTTACCACTAAAGAAGAAAAATTATGAATGCCTATGGAATGGAGTGGAAAGAAGAATACTTTGGTTCCTTAGCAACACAGGACATCATGTGAAAACTGGAAACAATTCATAACACTTTTAGGTGAGGTCTTCTTAGTTTTGTTTGGTTTTTCGATGGTGTTCTCAACTTTAATTTTTTTTAGTGGTATCTAAGTTCACAGTAATTAAATAATGTTTAATTCAAGGCATGAATATTGTTTAAAATCATTCCTAAATCTTTATTATATAAAATAAAAGATGAAATTGAAGTCTTCCTAAAAGTCCGAGGAAGGAAAATTGAAATTATTGAAAAATTTTAGTTAATTCAAATGCCAGAAAATACATTTAAAGATGAAATGGAAGACGAAAAAAGCTTTGAAAAATCTCAAATGGTTTGAGATTGTGAGAAATATTTATAGCACAATTTTTAAAAAGTTTATTGAATTTGATAGCAGGAACTAAGTAGTAGACCAGCTATACCAGAGTAATTTAATCTAATTATCTATCCTATTGTATGTAAACTATTACATTCTTTCAAAGTATTTGACAGATTTTTTTAAAAATAGGCACATGTATATAGAAGTTAATGCAATAGAACAGCCAGTCCCATGGTAAGCACCATAGGAGAAAAGGTGGAGCTATCAAGGAATACCCTAAGGGCAGGCATCAAACACTATCAGACATTATGACAGAAACAATTTAAGAGAACCATTGAAGACCTGCAGAAAGAGATTGGATGATTATATTAATATCCATCTGCTATATTCAGTAGAAAACTTACTCATCATATTTACTAATTAAGACAATAAAAAAGGATCATGCAGAAAGGTATGTAGGAAAGAATAAGAGCTCATATTCTATATTATCTGAATGGGCAATTGAAAGCAAAAGTTAAAAGGTTAACATGATGTGGGAAATCAAAGCAGAAAAAAGAACAAAATAAGAAATTAAATATCTATCAAAAACTTTATTACAAGAGAGTAAAGAAAGAAATCAGACTCAAGACAGAAACCCTGAAGGAAAATGATAGGGAAATTCTTTGGTCCTCTATATAATATTTATTTTTAGAAAAAGAAAAAAAAAAGTCCAAAACATCAAAAATGCAAGTTAGATTAAATAATAAATAGGAGAGAGAGCTTCACTTACCATCATTTACTTCTCTTGACTTGATGGTAGAATAATAACTATTCTATCATTTAGTCAAGAGAGGTAAATGAAGCATTAGCCCCACTGGAAAATATTAACATTCTGAAAAAAAATCCATTTCTTTTGCTTTAAATCTTCACAATGGCACATTATTTACTTTCAAGGCACTTTTTCAGTTTCCTCTTTGAGATAACCCTGATTCCATCTTTATTAACAGAAGACATCAAGTTCCTATTACTAATGGAGGAGGAAACCAATTGTTACTATAAGTAGTTTGTGGTTTTATTTTTTAAAAAATCGCAGTTTGTATATGTCTTCCCACCTCCCCCCAAAAAAATCTATAATCAAAAGCAAACAATGTATTGCTTAAAGATACAAAGACCCAAGGGAATAAGTTGTTGTCAACTATTAATTTGATATTTTGTCTTCTCCAGGCAAGATACATCAAGCATAAGGAAGTAGATGGTCTTGTTAGTAGTTTTACTAGTCTCTAGTAGTTCATGCAGATCAGTAATCATGTTTTTCTCCTTCTAACACCTTTCAAAACCATGTATTGTATCACTACTACCACTACCACACAAAAAATGTTCACAAAAGTGTTTAGATGGTATTTTTGTGCTATTCCAAAAGTAACTTATAATTGTGCTCGTGTTCTCTAAATACTCAATTCCAAATGTCTGCTCCTTCAGTCCATCTCATCTTCCAGTAAGAATAGTAATTATATTTGATTTATGAATCACCTGCTTCCTTATTTCTGAATTCTGAAATATTTTATTTGATCATAGTATTTTACTATTTTATCCTTCCATTTTATCTTTTATCTATTGTTTTTATCCCTGTTTCTCATTTTCATTCTTAAACTCCTATCTTTCAAACTCTCCTTGACTGTCTTCTCTTTCCACTCCAAATTATCATCCCTGTGATGAATATATACTCTTTTCCTTTCCCTCTATAGATTACTTGATTAATCATTTCAAATCTATGCTCCCTTCTCTTGAATTCCTTATCCTCTTTCCTTGTCACCAAATGCATCTCTGCTTTAGATTATTTTCACCATCAGTCCCATTTAAAAATAATCACAAACTGCTGACTATCAAAGAAAAAAAATCACAAAAATATAGTGACTGAATCCAATACAAATTTATCTCATTTAATCTCAGTTGGGCCCTTGCTGTAGCATGACAATTGCTGTTTATCCCTCTAATTATTTTAATAACCCAACTTACTAGAGTGGCTATGGCTTTCTTTCCTTTCCCAAGGTTTTCAAATTCCAATGCTCTTAAATGAGAAGCTGAGAAAAATGAGACCACTTATAGAGATCTTTCTCTTTTTCCCCTTACTACATATTTTATGTTACTTAGATATCTTCCCTCAAAATCTCCATTTATACCCCTATCTTGCCTGAAGATGTGCAAAAGACCTGGGAAGACTTGTTTAACAGTATCTTCCTCTGTACTATAGCTCCTCCTTACCTATTTTAAAAATGATTTTGCATTAGCACAAATTTTCCTCTATTCTTTGAAAGCTCTTCTTCCTCACTTTTTTGGTCTAGCTTCCTTCGCTTTCCTTTGAGATTCAAATAAAAAACTATAATCTTCAGGGGGCCTTTTCCAGTTCACCTTCCTGCTAGTACCTTCCTTCTTAGATTTCTTTTTTATTTATAATACCTTTATAAAGTACAAATGCTCTATATAATATACAAATATAGGTGAATAATTATTTGTATGCTGCCTCTGTCTTTAAAATATGAACTCTGAGGAGATGAGCTGTATTTTTGCTTCCCTTTATATCTCCAGAATTTAGGATAGGACTTAAATGTTTGTTGACTAACTGGGAAACAAAAAGTCATTATTATAATTCTCCTCCTAAAAATGGGAACAAAAGTAGAGAGAACTTAGGCTTATTCTGACTTTAATGCTATCACAGCTCAGCTGCCTTAAGTCCATATTGCCTTTGCTTGCTATTTCTTGATAAACCCTCAAAATGTAACCCTTGTTTTAATATCTTCCTTCTTCCACAACTTGGCCAGGGTAATTTGAAGATGTAAAATTTTCTGGTTTGTTCACTGATATCTAGATAGTCTAGAAACCTTAATCTTAGATATTTTGAATGTAGTCATATGCTCCCATCCTACAAATACAGATTCAAAGTTTAAGAAATAAATGTATGTGTCAGAAATATATATATATATATTATGTTTTATAACATAGAACTATGAATATATATATAATATGCCTTTAGAAATAGCAAATGACTATCAGTGAATAACCCTCCTTGTTTGGTCTTGTTTAGGGGGCAGCCAGATGGTGCAGTAGATATAGACCACTGACCTTGGACTCAGGAGGAAGGAAGTTCAATATGACCTCAGAAACTTGTCACTTACTCTCTTCCCTCTCCCCTCCTCCAGGAAGCAAGCCTTTTGATATAGGTTGTACACGTGCAGTAGTGTTTAGAACATTTCTATATGTTATCTTGTAAAGATTCATGTAAAAGAAAGAAAAAATATGAAAGCAATTTCAAAAAGTATGCTTTGCTCTGCATTCAAAATTCATAGTTTCTTCTCTTGATGTGGATGACATTTTTTAACAGGTCTCTCAGAATGCCCTTCATCCCTGAACTGCTGAGAGAAGTTGCTTGTATCATAGTTCATCTTCACACAGTGCTGCTCTTAATATGTACAGTGTTCTAGTTCTGCTCACTTCATTCAGCATCAGTTCATATGTTTCTGAAATCATGGTTTCTTATAGAACAATAGAAGTCTAGGGGCGGCTAAGTGACACAGTGGATAGAGAACCGGCCCTGGAATCAGGAGTATCTGAATTCAAATCTGCCCTCAGACATTTAATAATTACTCAGCTGTGTGGCCTTAAGCAAGGCACTTAACCCAATTGCCCTGCAAAGAAGAAAATAAAAAAGAACACTAGAAATCCATAGCATTCATGTAACATAGCTTATTTAGCTAGAATGATGGACATTTTAAGGATCATTTCACAAAATTTCCAAGTGCCTTTATTAATTAACTATAGTCTTAAAATATCTTTTTCCTTTTATCCTTTTTAACTATTTATTTATTTAATTAACTATTTAATTAATTATTTTTGCATTTGCTTTGTATGAGACCAGGATTGTTACCTTATCTTTTTTTTAAGCTTCAGTTGAAGCATAATATACTCTGCTGCAATGTTTTTCTTTACCCTGTGTATATCTCTCTGCTTTAAATGTGTTTCTTGTAAAGGATATATTGTAGGATTCTGGGTTTTAATCCACTCTGCTATCTAATTCTGTTTTATGGGAGAGTTCATCCCATTCACATAGGCAAGTAAGAAAATGAATTCTGTTTTACCCTCCAGCTATCTTCCCCCTCCTTGTTCTTTTCTCTCACCTTTTCCCTTATCCCTCCCTCACCTATATTTGTTAGTCTCTCTAAATCTTCCCTGCCTTCTATAAACCCTCTTTCCTTTTCTTCTATCTTTCCTCTTTACCTTACTTTTTATCAACTTTTAATTTAACTTTAAGTTTACCATTACTTTTACTTCTCTTTTATCAGCCTCAAGGTTCCTCTCTTTTCCCTTTCCCCTCCACTTCCCTGTAGGGTATGATAAATTTCTAAATCCAATTAGGAATGGATGTTATTCCCTGTTTGAGTCAACTCTATTGAGAGTAAGATTTACTCCTGTGCTCACATACTCCCTTCTTTCCCTTTACTATAATAGGTCCTTTGTGCCTCACTGTGTAGTGTTATTTATCCTCTAATATTTTCTTCTCTCAATTTTATCAATTTAAATACCAGGGAGGTACAATCAGGATTACATTGGACATATTGCATTTAACATTGGAGGATTGGTGGTCCTGGAATTTGGAGGGCAAAGGGCCTTGGATTATAACCAAGAACCATCTACTTTATAAAATTCAGCACATTCTTTCAGGAGAAAAGATGGACTTTTTATGAAATAGAGAACTTTTAATCATACCTGATGAAAAGACCAGACCTGAACACAATATTTGATCTTCAAATACAAGATTCAAGAGATGTTTAAAAAGGTAAATGGAAATAAATATATTGTTAATCAATAAGAATAAATTGTTTATATCCTATGCAATACTTGTACTCTTAAGAATTGTGTTTCACTTAAAACAGTTGAAAGGAATCTATTTAGAGAGAGAATGTGGATTGAAATTGACAGTTCTATGATCAAACTTTTAACTCTTGTGGATTATATTTCTAATGGGAAAGTTAATGGAAGGGTACTTGGAAAAAGGGTGAGTATGAATTGAATTGAATTTGATGATGCTTATAGGTCTTGAGAAATGCATTTCTGATGGTACAGTTAAAGGGGGAGTACTTGGACAGGGGTGTTGACATGAATTGGCTATGCTGGGTGGAAGCTTATTAATTAATCAATCAATCAACCCTTGAGAATTATCCTTCTATAAGGACAGATGTGGGATATATGGGAGAGACAGGGTGTGGGTACAAGATAAGTACACGGTTATTTTTGATCCAGGAGTAGTAGATGGAGTTTACTCACTGGGAACTTCTTAATACCAATGAAATAATAGTTTTAGTTAAAAATAGGTGAAATTGGTTGGTTTTGAGAGCTAGAATTTTGCCATATTTTTTTTTTTTATCAGGGAAGGGAACAAAAAGAAAAGACCAGGGGGAAGGGGGAAGGTATTCATATGATATAAATGGGTCAGTCACTATACTAAGTGCTTTATGAATATTTACTCCTTTGATCTCACAATAACTCTCAATAACTGTAAGGCAGGCATGATTAGTATCTGTACTTTACAGTTTAGAAAACTGAGGAAAATATTAGTTAAGTGACCCTAGATTCGCACAGGTAATTAGTGTCTGAAGCTGGAATTCAACTCAGGTCTTTGTGATTCTAGGTCTAGGGCTCTATTCATTGTTCCACCAAACTACCTCAATATCTAATACTTATATAGCGCTTAAAAGATTACAAAGCACTATGCGTATGTTAGTTAATTTAACTCTCATAATTATCTTGGGACATAGGTTTTATTTATATTCCTATTTTATAAATGAGGAAATTGAGACAGAAAATGGGAAAGTTTTTGTTTTCCTCACAACCACCCAAATACTAAATGTTTGGGGCTGGATTTGAACTCAGTTTTCCCTCTGTGTCCTTTGCTTTATTCTTTATGTTAGATGGCACAGTGGATATAGTATCCTAGTTTAAAAAATAACTCTGTGAAAATTTGCTATGGAATTTTGTCATCCAGAAAGAAACTACATTATAAAGTTGTACTATGATAGCTCACCTTTGGAAAGAATTTAATTTTCATGTGAGCTAATAAAGTTGATTGCATTTAGATGGACTTTTAATGTAGAATAGTTTGAAGAGCCAAAACATTTCTGCATATTTATTTTTTAGCAAGAGTCAAGATTAAAACACAATTTTCATGAAGACATTACTAGGACCAAATCAACTGGGAGCAGAAGGTGAAGGGCCCATTCTTGAATTTTAATTTTCACAAAGTGGTGCTGCCAGTGATTGGAAATACTTTACCCAAGAAGAAGGGAATTGGCAAACCCCAATTAGTCATACAAATTAAACAGCTTCCACCCTGTTTCCTTTCCAGGAATTCTTCAAATGAATCTCCAAGAAATGGAAGTTCCTTTGGACTGAGAAGAGCCTAGATCTGTTGCAATTTAAGTAATTGCTCAAAATAATTGTGATCAACAGATTCTTAAATTATAGCCTTACTTGTAAATTATGACCTAACCTTAGAGAGAGCTGTGGACTCAGAATCAAGAAAATCGAAAATTTAATATAATTTCAATGTGACACTGGACAAGTCACTTTATCCCTGCATCCCTCAGTTTCCTCATCTGTAAAATGGAGTTAACAATGGCACCTACCTCCCAGGATTGTTGTGAGGATCCGATAGAGTAATTGTAAAGGATTTTTTTTTTTAGCACAGGGTCTGGCAAAAGTAAGCATTAAATAAATGTTAGTTGTTATTATTTATTATTACCATTATCATCCTGCTCATTATTATTATTACTCAAATTTACTAAATGGATTTGTTTACTGTTCATGAAGAAAGCTGTCTGATAGGAAGAGAGCATTCTAAAGAGTGCTTTTTGAATAGGTCATTGTAGGTTTTCTAAAGATACTGTGGTTACAATAAAGTTGACTCTATTCATTTTTGTATGGAATAATTCTTTTTGTTTCATATGGAATATAGGTACCCACCACTGCCACCATCAAAATTGACACTTAAATACAAAAGTGTAGTGTAACCTTATGGGATGGAGCAGTAAAAACTATAAGGAACAAGAAAAATCTCATCCAGATAATGAAAATTAAGCTGACACTTAAACAAACAAAAAAAAAAAAGATTCCAACAGATTGAGTGAAGAAGGAATGCATTACAAACCTAGGGAAGAACCAGTCAGGGTATATATGTTGTAGAGATGAGAAATAGAGTGTCTTTTTTGAGAGATAAGATGAAAAGTTTAAGTTAATTTTGTATTTCTCTCTAGACCTAAAACTAAGTGTCAACTTTACTCTCAGTGAAATCCTTGTATGATTCTTAAGTCTTTCAAAGAATTGCCCTCTTAGTATAATATGAAAGGCATTGTGAACGTTCAAATATATTTATATTACTCAAGAATGCTAATAAATTCCATTGAATTTGAATGACCTACCTAAAGGGGAGGAAACAACATGAGTGATTAGCCTTAACAATATATGTAAAAAAGAACCAAAATTCATGTATTTGATAACTGATTTTCTGTTTTAGACAATAGCTTAGGTTTGCTGTTTAGCTTTGACAATTCATGCAGAAATCTAGATATCTGATTTCCAACTCATAAGGGGCTGGCATTTACATTTCTTTAGGTGGGATATGACTTCATAAAAACATTTTGGTGGGAATCAATGCAGTGTCAACATTTGATACCCCTCAATCCTGATCCTCTATGGAACAGAGAGAACCCTTGTACAAGAGGGAAATTCGCAGAACCTTTGCTAAATGGTTGTTATTAGAGCTGGACAAATTTCCACTATTAGATAATGTAATTATTCCCTAAACTATATTTAATTATCAGGTATGCAGATAAACTGACATTTTTATTCCTTTTTTAAATATTGAAAATTAATTGAAAAAAGCTTTTTAAGGAAGATAATTAAACAAATATGTTATGAAATAGGGCCATGTGCAATTTCATTTTATGTGTAAATTATATGGAGACCCAAAGGGGATGCAGTCTTATTATACAGTCTGTTTCTCCATTAGCATTTCAATAGAAAGACTGTTTTTTCTTCCTGGTTCTAAGGAAAACAGTGAAACTCTATAGCATGTACTATCAATGCACGCAAACAAGGGCTTTAAAAAGTTCATCCATTTCCTTTTATTTTTTTAAAGTGTTTCTATTCTGATTTCTTCTTACCTGAACTTATACAAACCAGAGAGGGTCAAATTCAATATAATATTGAGAATTCACTCAAGATTACATAACTGAGATTCCAGTCTTTCCCTCTTTGTCCCACGCCCAATCATACACTCATACACTCATTTTGGATTAGATGGGAAGATAGACAAAGAAATCTAATCACATAATCCATGAGGGATAAATAAAAATTAAAAGTCTAAGTAATCATGCTCTGTACAGTAAGTGGCATATGAGTACATCTGCAAATTATAATTTGAGGAACCCAAGCTGAGACTCATAAGATCTGAATATTTTAGGTCTCATTCTGTCACTATCTTGGAAAATTATTTTTTTTCCTTTATAAAATGGAAGTTTAGGTAAAATGATGTGGAATCAAAGATCTAGAGGTGCAAAAGAAATCAGAAGTAATTTTTTCCAATACCCTTATTATGTAGAAGAGGAAAAAAAAATTTAGGGAAGTTTACAATCGCACAGATACTAAGTATGAAAAGTGAATTGGAACCCAGGGCATAGATCATGAAAGCTCCAGTTTTTTTAACCATGTTGTCCTCCTCCTAATGTTCCATCTAGATTTAATATTCTATTGGCCTGATTCTAAATTATTTCCCTATTACATGCTTTTTTTCCCCCAAGACATCCAGTCCTTTTATTCTTATGTTTTCTGGTCTTTTGTAATCTATACTTAGAGTACAAGACCTTTCAGTTCAGAAACACAATCATTCATCATGATATAAAGCTTTAGAAGATAGTACACAATCATGTGAGTACAAACACCTGGAGGAATGGGACATTGGAATATAGGAATAGCAGAATATACTTTGCCAATAAATAGTGAAAACTATGTTGAAAGTTTTTAGGAAGGATGCAAAAAACAGACTTGTTTGACAAGTTTAGCCTAGCATGAAGGTCCTTCAAATTAAACAATTTTGATAAATTTTATATATAATGTATGAATATTTCATTAAAATTGGTTTATTATGTACTCATGTGTTTTAACCTAAAACCTGAAAAGCATTATTCTGAGAAGGGATTCAGAGGATTCCCCTAACACCCAAAGCAGTACATCATGCAAAGTAACTTAAAACCCCTGATCTAGATGCTCATCTATTTGTGTTTCCTAAAGTAATGACTTATTTGTTATAAAGCAAAAGAAGAAGGGCAGATGGTAAGAAATAAAGTTGGAAAAAAAAGTTGGGAGGTAAAGTTGAAGCATGTAAAATTGTTCACTCAAACAGAAAAAGGTAAATTATAAACCTGGAATGATGTTATATACATAGTAGGTATTTAATTAAAACTATGTTTGTTAAAACTCAAATACCTTTTTCAACAGATTCATATTACAAACCTTCATATGCCATGTAATTTTTACCTAATCATTGGTGATTATATAAGGCTAATTGATTTATAAGTTTACTCAAATGTGGTAGATATAATTCACTTTTTCATATGGTACAAAATCCTGAATTTGCCTACAAATTATTTTAATTTAGATAGTACTATTGTCTGATAAAATCTATATTTGATAACATATCTAATCCAATCACCAGAATTAGTAGGTCATTTCTTAAAAAGAATACGTTTATGTGTGTGTGCCTACCTCACCCCTGCCCTGCCCAATTTTATCTAGGCCCACACCTGGTTCTAGTATAGGACTAAATTCCTTTCAAGGAAATGTAAATAGAAATGAGGACATTTGGAAGGAACTACCAAGAGAAAAATAAAATTGTACAAGAAGAGTATGGAGGATATTCGACAAAAGTCATGTTAGCTCATAAAAGATCAAGCTTCCAATGGATTTCCTACCAGGTTATTTATGCTGAAGTTCTTCCTTGAAAGGTTTCAGCAAATTATCTGAACTCTAATGCACAGCTTGAACCCTGAAGTAGCAGATGTTTTGAAGTATTGTAAATTTATAAGGGAAGAAATGCTTTCCAGGCTCTGATAAAGAGGAAAAACTATGAAAACATCATTCTAAAAATGTCATAATACCTATGATCATGTGAGAAAGATCTATATTTTTCACTCTCAAATGTCTTTATTTTAATATTCTGATATTTTCCATGCAAATTATTCTATTATCAAATGCATTTTTTTAAAGAATTGAAAGGAGAATGGACATGAAATTGCTTGTGAACTAGAACTGATGTAATCCCCAACAACTTGAGGCTCTTTAATTTGTCCCTTCCTACAACTGGTTATAGAGATTTGAGCTGTCAATTGGTCTATAGTCACGAAAGACCTCAGTTGAAATTTAGCCTCAGACACTTACTAGCTGTGTGACTCTGACCATAGAACTTAACCTTTCTTTGCCTCTCACTCCCTTCAACTGTAAAAGGAAATAATAATAGCACCTATCTTCCAGGGAAGTTGTGAAAAAAAAGTGAGATAATATTTATAAAACCCTTAGCATATCTCTAGCACATAATAAACACTTATTAATGCTCCCTTCTTTCCTTTCTCTTTTCCTATTTTTCATAAGGTACTTGTGTAGATCCTTCTTGCAGTATATTCTGATAGATTCTATTTTGGATCATCTTTAGAGAGTGAGAAAAAATTAAAAGAATTCTTACTAAAATGGTTAGGGGAGTTTTGAAATAAAAAACAATCTCCTCAAATTAATAAATAGTATATAAAATTTAATTGAGTACTATATTCCAATTTCTTTCAGAATAAATGGGATGATAATTGATTCATTCAACCAAACAGTGTTTGTTGAGCTTTGTGTAGGCTCAGTGGGAGATAAAAAAGCTTACTCAAGACACTGTCTTTGCCTTCATAAAACTTGCAATCTAGAAAAGGGATAAAATAAATAATTATAAATGGCATATCATGAAAATTAAATTAAATCACATTCATTTCACATTTTGTACAGTCTGTAAAATACTGTTTTATTCTTACAGTGAATGTTTATTGAGTGTGCAAATCAATAAGGGTTTAAATATTCCAAGGTTATTCTTCTCAGGGAAGTCATTTAAAGGGTCAGGTTTAACGGGAATGTAACTGAAGATTCACTATTGTAAAAAGGACATCTAAACAGACTTGAGATTATTTTTATTTATAAATCAAAAAATAGCCACCTACTGGTATTCCTGTAAACTCCAGATGTGTCTTTTTGAATAAGTTTTACTACATTATTTGGGACCACAGTTGATAGAATAGAGAAACAAGATAAAATATATTGGAAAGACTTGAGTTCAAATAGCTTTGTGACCTTGAGATAATTCCATTTTCCTTCGCTGGACTTTAGTTTTCTCATAAAATGAAAATATTTAGATTAGATCCCAATTACTTAACGATTTTTGTGTTGTGAACCCCTTTGGCCTTCTGTCCCCCTTTCGGAATAATGTTTTCAAATGCAAAAAATAAAATACATAGTACATGAGGGAAACCTAAGAAAAGGCTATAGATTTCAGGTTAATACATGATCTTTAATTTATTTTCCAATTCTAAAATGTTATGCATTTATGCTCTCAGGTTGCATTAATAGAGATTTAATATTCAGAATAAGGGAAGAAATAAGTTTATTCTTACTCTTTGTAGGTAAGAGAACATCTATGCTGGTCCTAGCCCATATTATGTTCAATTAAGGGCAACACTTTTTTTAAAATAAAGTTTGAGATGTATTTTGTTTTCCACTATATTTTCTAATATATCTTTCCTCATTCCCTCACCAAATAAACCAATAAAAAGAACAATGAAGGGAGGAAGAGTTCCGTAAAATCAATAAACACATCAAAAATCCCTGCTATTGTTTTGTTCTATGTTCTACATTCATAGTTCCCATCCTCTGCAAGGAAAATCACCTCTTATTTCTTCTTTAGAACCAGGTTTAGTCATAATAATATCACAGAGTTTAGCTTAAACTATTTGGTTATTTTCTATTTATATTGTTATAGTCATTACTGTATTGATTGGCATATAGTCTTCAGCAAAAGCATTTTCATTCATTTTTTTTCTTGAGGTGCTTCTAGATACCATGCCTTAAGAAACATTTTGATATACTTAATTGGGCCCAGAAACAGTGAACAGAATGATGATAAAACCAGATATTTCATTAAATGCAGATCGGTTGAAGGAAATGGGGATGTTTTGGTTGGAGAAGAGGACACTCTTAAGAGAGAGAGTAAGCTGAGAGACAGAAAGGCTATTATCAAACATGTGAAGCCATAGAAACAGAGAATTTCAGAATTGAAGGGAACCTCAGAGGACAAATCATACTTAAAGCAAGAGTCCTCTGTAGCTCCAGGAGGTAGAATGAAGGAGAATTTATAATTTAAGGAAGAAACAGTTAGTGAAACTTTGAAATAGAATGATCTGATTTTTGAAAAAATGATTCTTTTGTCCATGCAAATATTCATGCAATGCCATAGAGGTGACTGAAAAGAAAGATTACCCAGATTATTCCTAACATTACTTCCAACTCCAAAATTATGATTGAAAAGTAATAATGTATTATCTATCATATCTGTTCTAGGTGCTATATAGCAATACTTAATCTCACAAAAGCTACAATCTTATTGGGGAGATAAGACTTAAATGGACAAAACAATTAAATAATATAACAAAAACAATGCATAATGATTTGCTGGATTGGCTTTAAACAAATGTGGCCGAGACTGGATGAACTGGTCAGATAGAGGGCAGTACATTTTCTATTAGAATTATTAAGAAAACTTTGTTCAGGATTATGGAATTTGAAGGACTAGCAAAATTTGGAGATCAGCTTGGTTGAAGCAGATGGCATAGATTGGGACTAGTAAGAGATAAAATTGACCAGGATAGGATTATGTTATAGAGTACCTAGAAAATTTGTTTGTTTTTTCTTCGTAAAATGATTCTTAACTTTTGTTAAATTTATCTTCTTATTTTTCATCATTGCATGGATGTGACCTTTGATTCTGGTTCTTAAAGCCAAGGGCAACAGAGCACAATTCCTGGGTATTGCTTACCAACCTGGAAATTCTTCAAATAGAAGTACCAGAACAGATTGTGTTGTGTGATTGTTGTCCAAAGACCAGTCTAGATAAATTTGGAACACACTCCTCCCCAGAAGTTTGGCTGCTAGGTGTTGAATTTTTGGTTATAGCAAATAAACCACAGAGGCATTGTCATCTTCAACTAGTGGATATGGATAAAATAATGTTTCTTAGAAGAAAGATCACTTGGAATGAGTCTAGAAGACCTGGGATGGCATCTCTTTTTAGTATTGAATAGTTGTGTGACTTGGAGGAAAATAATTTTACTTTTCTAATTCTTACGTAGTTATGTGTCAATAATTTCTGTTCTATCTACTAAATAGAGTTTTAGTAAATTTCAAATAATAGCATATATTTCAATTACTTTTTTATTTCTGTTAGAAATCATGATATTGATAATAGTCCTAATAGCAATAATGCTGCTAGTAATTAACATAATATGAGTGATTATATTAGTGCATGGTGGTAGTAGCAATTTGCATTTTTAATCCAAAGTATTGTGATGGGAATAGCTAAAGAAATACTTTCCCAGAAGACTGTCTTCTATGTAAAGGGTACCTTTGGGTACCAGGGGACCAGTCTGTTTCCAGTTAATTCAAGAGTTCTGAAGAGTTAAATACTTCTTCCTTTTCTTTTCAATGGTGTTTCTTAAAAGAATAGCATAAAATACAAATGTA
>NC_133658.1:421388276-421483276 GCF_037893015.1 Macrotis lagotis | reverse complement strand
CCAACATGAAGAAAATACATTCAGTCACAGATCACAAAATGTCATAACTGGAACAAAATTTAGAATCAAGTAGCATGGAATATCAGAATTGAAAGGCGTTTTGAATTTTAATTTTATAGGTTGAGAATCCCTCATTAAGTCATAGTTTATATGATCAAAAATTAAGAGTGGACAGGGACCCTAGATTTCATTAATTTTAACCTCTTTGTTTAACAGAAAAAGGGAACAGAGCCTCAGAAAAATGAAATGACAAACTAATAATTGATAGTTCTAGAATTTAGTCCTGAAATCCTCCACATTCAAAACCATCACTTGTTCTGCCTGTTGTCTACATTGTCACTAAGCAGTTGTCTCCAACTGATAATGATTTCTCTGAAGTTGTTGATCATTGGAATGAAAATGGTTAGATCTGGTTCAGGATAGTCTTGGATATCACTCACAGTGGATATTATATAAATTAGATAGTTAAAGATACTGAGAAGGAGTGGTTAAAGATATTGGAGAAGAACAAGCAGAGAATATTATTCAAAAAACCAAACAACAAAAAAATCCCCCAAACCCAGAAAAGCATTATGATGCAAGAGCAGATAATGCCTTTAATGCAAAACACTTTATTTGCATTTTTCATTGGATATTATGTAACTATGTAAGGTGGATAGTGAAAGTAATGAAAGTATTTTATAAGAATAAGAAAAAGAAGAAGCAAAATGAGGAGGAGGAAGAAGAGGAGGTGAAGGATGAGTGGAGGACGGAGAAAAAGAATGAGGAAGAGGAGGAGGAGGAGGAGCAGCAACAGCAGCTGCAGTAGAGAAACATTAAATAACTAGCCAATTATCTCAGAACAAGTAGGGAAAGAATATTAAACTTTGAGCCAAATATCAGAATTTGAATCCTAACTCTCACATCTTTTTGCTACATGACTTTAGACAAGTCACTGGTCTTCTCAAACCCTTAATTTCTGCAAGTTAAAGCAATATATTCATTCAGATTATTTATTATCATCTCTGAATAAGCATTCAATGTGTCACCTACCTCCTGAGGCTATTATGATGAGGAATGTCTATGTTTTATCTGCATTATCCCAATATCATTTACATAGTAGATACTTCATAAAGGTTTATTGAATATTTAAAAATAGTGAAGTGCTTTACCAATATTATATCAATACTAATAGTGTCCTTAATTTTTCAAGTGAGAAAACTAAAGTTTAAGACTACAGAATGATTTGCTCCAAGTCAAAGTTTACTACATGTAGTTCAAATCTGTGTCTCTTGTCACATTGTATAGTGTTATTCCATTACATCACAACTTTTTCTCAATAAATACAATGCTATAATTTAGTACAACTAGTTTTTAGTCTCTTTGAGACTTCAATGTACTTCACAAGTAGGGATGTGCTAATATATGTTTAATGATTGATTCTCCTCTATTCATTACACTTTTAAATTTTATCTTAATTATTAACATTTTCTTCATCACTTTCTTAAGTCTAAACAATCACAAAACAATATTTTAAATCCAGATTTGTAGTGTTTGATAATTTCTGAGAGGTAAATATTCAGGTGGAATTATTAACAATTTTTGTCTAATAGTGAGTTCTCATCCCAGAAGCTTAGGTCTTTGGGTTTGTCATATAGTAGATTGCTGTAGTCATTTACTGCAGTTTCTTTTGAACCTATCTAAAGCTATTTTTTAAAATAATTTTCCATGTAATTGAGAAAAATAAAATAAAAACATTTTAAAACTTTCAATTCAATTAGATTATTAAACCTCCAAGATTTCCTTTCCAATTCTCCTTTCCCATATCAGTTGCTAAAATTTTCCCTTCTAAGATTTCTTTCCAATAATCTGATGGTAACTTGTATATACCAATATACCTGCTATCTCCAAGTTGAAATTGAACCTGAATACATAGTATTTATTACACTTTATACCTAACTTATAAAAGCCCGTTATAAATTTTTATTGATGATTTACTGAAAATTGACCCTAATATATTTATTCTAGAGAATCAAGTGCTATGATCAATAGTATTCTTTTACTTCCCTGGAGTGAATTTTTTTGTCACTGAATTTTTATGTCCCTGTATATGCATTGAATCATTTAGAATTAGATTTGTCCTGATAAAAATTGCCCTTTTCTTAATTAGTGCCAAAAGACCTTTATATATGTGTGAATGTATACATATATATGTATATATATACATATATGAATGAATATGTGTATATAAATGTATTGTTAGATAGATTCTCTTTTTATGTCTGACAATATCCTCTTCTAATCATGAGCTGGAGATGATCCTAGGTTTTGAAAACTTCTGCCAAGCTGAACCCAGCAAAGAGCTATGTATCTATCTCATTAGGGGACATGTTCATCACTAGCTGTAAGATGATATCATTTTTAGCCCCATAAATTTATTTTAAAATTGACTACTAAAATGAAGGACAGGTTGTATTCTACCCCAATAGAAGTGCTTTCAAAACTGCAAATCCTTGTAGTATTGAAGTTATTAATTCACTCATTTATTCTGTATACCTATTATATTATTCTAATATATCTATTATAGTCTGGGTTCTGTAAAAAAAGTAGTGAAGTAAGTTAAACATGCTTGTTGTCCTCAAGCAACTTGCAATTTAATAATATGAGTGTGGAGAGAGGCAACAGAGGAATGGGAAGTGGTGATATATATATATATATATATATATATATATATATATATATATATACAGACATGTGTGTATAATGCAAATTTTAGTATGGTCAGTACAAAGGAAAGGTCAAATAACATGCTGTGAGACATGCCAGAAGAAATGGATAATTTCTAACTGCAGAAGTCAAGGAAGGTTGCCTGGAGGAAGTGTAAATTGGAGAGAAGGGAAGGATTTTCAATAGATGATATTATGATCAGTTGAAATTTATGTATGAAAAAGTAATTTCGTAGCTTAATTGAATTAGTGCACTTAACTCATTAACCTTGTGCTTTGAGAACTAATAAGATTGAACTCAGTCTCACTAATCACTGAAGTAGCTAAGGTCAACTATTAGCCTTTACTTTCCAGATGAAAGAATGTAAAAGAGGAAGAAATGGACTTGAATTAAGGATGGCAATGCCTTTTGAGAACTTTGAACATTAAAGTGGATGTGTCACATGTAGAAAATTGATAGATCTTAGAAGTGGAAAGAATATTAAGACATCATCTAGTTTATTCCTGACTTCAGACCCAAACAATTCCAGCAAGTAATTCTCTAAGGAACAGGACAGTCTGGGGCAATCTTTTTGTATTTCAATAGTTATGATAATTTTCTCGTTAATTTGATCTTTAATCTCCAACCTTTAGATGTGATGTCATAAAATCAGAAATTTGGAAAGGACCATAAAGCTTATCTGGTTCAAACTTCTAGTCAAAGCAAAATTATCTACAAATTACCCAGAAGGTTATTTTGCAGCTTCTGCTTATGCAATAAAATCAAGGACTCAGCATATCAGTGTTATAAGAAAACGTACAATCAGAAAACAATATCATTTGAAGAAATTTGGAATTATATAACATAAAATACTAGAAATGAATTGGGCTTTAAATATGACATACTCCCACCCCCTCATTCAGACATTCATGGTGGTATACGTATGAAAAAAAAATGGAAGCCTATTTATGAGAAGTAATATGCCTAGGGGATCATATGCAGTTTTATTCTCCCCTTGTACTTTGGGAACTAAAATAAAAAAAAATAACTCTAAAACTTTCAGTAGAATTATAGACATAATAATCACATCCATTTATCCTATATTCCTAGATGTTACTGCCACTTGGAACTTTTGCTTTTTAATCAGATCTGAAATTTCCTTAGGTTTGTACATGGCTAAGTCTGTCTTCATTAGGCGTTTTGAAGAATGAAGGAGATAAAAAAGATCCCCTCTGTTGTTTCCTCATAAATCTTATATTTTATAATTAAAAGTAGGTCACTTCAGCTTCTGATTTCCCTCATTAGAACATGCAAAAACTAGAACTACAAATCTATAATATTTATTTATTTACTTATGTGTTCATTTATTTATTTTTTTTCAAGGCAATGGGGTTACATGACTTGCATATGGCCACACATCTAGGTAATTATTAAGTGTCTAAGGTTGGATTTGATCTCAGGTCCTTCTGATTCCAGGGCCCATGCACTATTTACTGTACCACCTAGCTGCCCCCAATATAATGCATTTATTATGTAATACTGTGTTTATAATTGCTGATTTTTTTGTCTGATTCTGTTTAGAGGTAGAGACTTTTTATTCCCTAAACTACTGCAATGGTTGTATAACTTCCTCACTTACCACACCTGTCATTGTGCTTTTTACATGGATAATTTTTTTCAGTCTTGTTCTACTTGACTTTTCTACTGTGTTTGTTATTGTTTACCAGTTTCTCCTCCTGTATATTTTTTGTAATTTACCTTCTATTATATTGATATTTTCTGAGTCTCCTTTTACCTGTCTGACCACTTCTCAGTTACCTTCATTGTCTACTTCTTAATTGTATGTACCTATCGCTTATTAGCATGAACTACTACATAGTTCATTGTCTACTACTTATTGGCATGTACCACAAACAAATACACAAAATTATAATATCATAGTCACTGCTTGCTTATATTATGCTTCAAGTGTGTGTTTGGAAGAGGGATATTTATTATGTATTCCCTCATTTAAACTCACAGCATTCCTATAAGATTGATATATATTCACTTTTTATAGACACAGAAACTGAAATTTGCCAAGATTGTACAATTTGTCCATGATAACAAAGGTAGCAAGGAACTAAGATGATATTAAGCATTGGTCTTCCTTGATTCCTTTCATCATAGCATTCTGCCTCTCGTAATGAATTTTTTCTTCTCTTTTTTTCTCACTGAGTAATCTCATCGTTATTCAGAGTTTGTTTTCACATCTATGAGAATGATTTTCCAGTGCATACGTTTAGCCATAATCTATACCTTGAACTTCTTTCCATACTTCCACTTGCTGCTGGCTATCTGTACTTGTATGTCCTAAAAGCATCTCAAATTCAACATGTCAAAAAATGAGTTCATCATCTTCATCTGTGTTTCTCTGCTCACCAGAAATCTACCTCTGTTTCAAGATTTCATATTTCTTGTTTTATAGAAGCATCATACTCCCCATTCATCTAGTCTTCAAATCTCAGTAAATTCTTTACTTTCACAATCCCCTCCTATAATTAAGAAAATATGCTCATATTATGATTGCACTAATTCTGATCTTCATCATACCTAGTCTATTTAATAATACCCTTGCTTAAGTGCTTTTCCTTTCATCATTCTCTATCCCATCCTTTATATAAAAACAAAAACTGATGTGTATGTTAGTCTCCTAGTCAAAAGCTTCATTAGTCCCCTAATGCCTAGAAAATAATATATAAACGCTTTTGTCTGGTGTGTGAAGAAGATGACTATATAACTACTGTGGTGAATTGCCCATATCTATGAAGTTATTAATGAATTGCTTTAAAGGTAGATTCCAAAGGCATACTAGAAACTGTTTTTACCCTTGCGATTATTAATATTTTTTTAACATTGACTTGGTTGAAGATATAAATGGCACAATTTTCCAGTTGACAAGTGTTATAAAGTTTGAATGTATCATTAATGTTCTGAGCTCAAATCTGAAAAGGATTCATAGGATCTTACACTAGGAAGAACTTTAATGGTAATCTTGTCTGATTCTCACATTTTCTAAATTAGAATAACATGGGTTATCACTGTCAGAGTCAAGATTTGAAGTAAGGTATTTTAAATCTAAATACAGTATCTTTCCCATTATCTCATTTTTCCTCCATTTGGACTATAGTATCATGACTCTAAGAAGAGGGGACATGTATGAATAAATGATGCATTCTAGACTTGAAATTAAAAATTAAAGTGCTTACACAGTACTGAAAGATTGAAGTAGAAATGGTTGTTCCAAGGAAAAAGATCTGGGGAATTTAATGTCCTTTCAGCTCCATATAATAAATATATCAACCAAAAATACTTCTTATATGAGTAAAGGTATAGTATCCAGAACAAGATAGCTAGTTATCCCATCATAGTTTTTTCTTAGCCATTCCTAATTCAATATTGCCCTAACTTTAAGCACATTAGTAAACTCAAATTTGCATATAGAAAATTAAGGTCAAGGGAAGAGTAGAAGAGTCAGCTGAAAGACGTTGGGGATATTTAGGCTTGAAAGAGAAGATTTAGGGGGTACATGCTAATTATCTTCAATTATCTGAAAATATCATATGGAAGAAATAAGACATTCTGCATTAAGCTAAATAGTATAACTAAAGAAGAGGGTGGGATATCTTTAGATTTCTTTGCTTACTATGATCCAACAGCCTTGACACTTTGGAAAATAACTATCTCTGTGGTCCTTTTCTCAGATTGGTCAGTTCCTCCTAGAAACTTCATTTTAAGGAAAGTGCCAACCAACCATGATGATTCTTTCCTTTTCTCATGGAGTTCATTGCCTGCTTTTCTAGTCATTTTTCTTCAAAGTTTTTCCCAATCCTCCACTTTTAGTTTTATGTATTATTTTTCCTCATTCAAATGTGGGCTCATTTGTTCTAAAGACTTTTTGTTTTTAATTTGTATTTGTTTTCCTAGAATTTAGCATGGTAATCTTACCTGAAATCAGTATACTTACTGACTTGGAAGTGATGAAAAGCCAGATCCAGGTCTTTGTTAAAAGAACAGTTCTAACAGCTAGATCTGTTCAAAAGTGCAATAACTGTTTTAGGAAGTAGTAATGATCCTAGCACTGAAGAAATTTCAAAATATGCTGGAGAAATATGTAATAGTTTGAAGAAATGGAACAGTTTCTTCCCCCAATAAAATGAAGTGAAAAGGAAAAATAATGCAAGATCCCTTTTATTAAAGTTAAAGGGAACTAGGCAATAAGTTTTGGAAAATTCTGAGAAAAGAGAGATTATTTTTAGCTAGGGGTATCAGGAATATGCACATAACACAAGCATGTTTGTGTATATATATGCATGTATATGGTTATTTATATTAGAGGTATATGTGTATATGTGAGAGCATTTGAATGCATGTACACACATATACTCATATATACATCCACATATACACACTTACAAATACATACATACATACATACACACACACACACACACACACACACATAACATGAGCTAGGGAATATTGTTCTATTCTTTTTTGACATTGTTTCTAGGAACTTTGTATTCCAGTAAAAATGGACTAATAGACATTCTTCACCTCAACTTCAATTATTCATCTACTCTGGTCACTTGCACAATAAATGCCTAAAAATTTGCAATACTTTCCATCTTTAGTTCTCCCTCCTAAAGTCATTGTCTTGTAGTTAAATTCAGTTTAATACCCTCTGCTCTATGAAGCCATTCCTGATATCCCTTCTAAAATTAGTGTCTCTCCTTCCTCAATTTTTTCTAAGGCCAGTTGCCTGGTCCTATTTACCTCTCACACAAGGTGTCTTGTGTTAGATTTAACTATTCAAATCATTCTATTCTTGATAAAATGGAAAGGTATAGGGGGGAAAGACTGTGTTGTTTTTTCAACTAGCTTGCCCAATATTTAGTTGTATTGAATTTTTAGTGCTTAAATTTCTATTGAATTCAAATGAACAACTGAATTAAACTAGGAAAGAGCTAAATTGTTCATCATCAAACTGATTCTGAGATTACAGAGATAAATTTACAGACTAGCTGTTCTTCAATCCTGTCTTATTTGTGTTTTGTAATGACATTTATGTGCAAATGAACGAGGAAAAAATAAAAAAAAGTTAAATTTGTTGATATGAAATAAAACTTCTAACGTTATATGCTTTTTTTGTTATGAGCATTAATTTATCATCTAATATTTCATAAGCACCCACTATGTGCCTGGCACTGTACTAAGTATAAATAAATTATTTTTACATGATTTGGCATTAGATTCAAGATCAAAACATATACTATTTAATTCTTTATCCTGAAACTATACTTTTATATCACTGAACATTAATCATACTTTTGATGAATGATCCATATTTTTCTAAAATTTTCAAGGAGATTTGAATCAAGTGAGTTCTTTCACATTGAATCATGTTCATTTCTTTTTGACTCATCTTTATCTACAAAATGTGCATATGTACTTTATGTAATTTGAATATATGTGTAAATTATATATGTACACACTATATATATTAATTATTCCTCACACTTGAAAAATTTGATTTTTGTACATAATTGGGCCTAATACTTCATGATCATTTCTTTTATCCTCTTTTGACTTACTTTTATTTTCATATATCATTTATTAGTTTGAACATTTGTTTTTTTTTTCTATCTTCCCCCAACTCTTTCTCTTTTTCTCTCCCTCTCTCTTCCAAAATTATCCATGGCTTTTCTAATGCATGCCTTTAAAAAAAAATCTTTTAGCTTTTTTTTTTTAGATTTTTCAAGGCAATGGGGTTAAGTGGCTTGCCCAAGGCCACACGGCTAGGTAATTACTAAGTATCTGAGGTCGTATTTGAACCCAGGTAGTCCTGACTCCAAGGCCGGTACTCTATCCACTGCACCACCTACTGCCCCATCTTTTAGCTTTATATATCCCTTCTTTATGATTCAGAGTAAATTCAGTAATTGATTGGAGTCATGGGATCTGCATTCAAATCCCTCTGCTCATATTCTCTATGTGGCCTTGATCAAATCCTTTAACCTCTTCAGGCCTCAGTTTCCTTTTAATTAAAATGACATGACCAGCCTTAATTGTCTCTGAACTTCCTTCTAGCCATAATTTATAAGGCTATTGCAAGGATGAGGGTTTACCATCCACCTTAATTAATGTAAGCACAAAAGGTCCAGATTTCTCATTTGATTTGATTACTTGTTCAAACGTGGAAACTAAGCATAAACAATTCTTAATTAATTTGAAAGAACAAAATGATTTAATAATTGAATAAAGCCAGATGAGTCCACCTAGGCAATATTTTGTAACTCACTGAAATAATCGTACACAGTTCCTATGTATAATACAGCAAATTGAGTTTAGAATTAAGTATTAGGAGCAGCAGGTCAAATTAGTGTTAAAGTAATTCCAACCAAACCTCTGTGAAGTATTGTCTGGGAAAGCCAAGAGTTTGTTTTCTCCCTCTTCCTCAAGCAACTTAGTGAATGTAAGACATTTATTAAAGCCTTCAGACACATCACTAATGACTAGAGATAGTAGTAGTTTTTGACAGAGATTATTTACAGCAATCCCTCACTACATTTAAACTTCAAGTTTGAATCCTATCTCCCTAGGGATCTTCCATGGGCAAGGGAAGGTTATGCCCCTACTTTAGTGGGGGATTGTTGTACCAACTATTCTTGAACTTCTTGCTTTATAAATACTATTAGAGTGGTAATTCAGACACCTGAAAGATACTCTTTGTAAAGTATACCATTCAGGGCTCCTGAACATCATTACTGATAAGTCTAGTCCCTCCAAATTACCTCTAAATTCTAAAGAGGCAAAGAAACTTAATCTTACAATATGATTAGAAATAGAGAAGTCTTTCTTAAGAAAATGTTAAAATATATCCAATTTTTTGGTTGCTTTCAAATGTATTTACTCCTTTTTTCAGAATCATTATCTTTGTATATTATTTAAGTGTGTATTTTGTCTTTACTACATTTGCTTTTTGTGTTAAATTGAAAAGGTCAGTTAATATTTTCTTTCCCTCATTGTTTGATAATATAGTTTAAAGTTCAATTTATCAATCAAGAAGCATTTTTGAAGTGCCTGAAATGTGCCAGAAAATTAGCTAGGCATGCAGATTCAAAGAAAGAAGAATAAAGAAGTACTACTCAATGATTCTAAAAGATAGAGAATGAGCTCACATGGAAACATTTACAGAATAAATACAAGGTTGCTAAATTCAAGGTGTTTAGGAAGGAAGGCCACTAGAATTTGGGGAGGGGGGAAGGAAAGGCTTTATAGGGAAGGTGAGATTTCAATCAGATCTTGAAGGAAGCAAGGAAAACTGAAGTCATGGCAGCTGGATGGCACAGTAGATAGACTGCCAGGTCTGGAGTCAGAGAAACAAATCAAGATGAAACTCATTTTCCTGTGGTCAAATCTGTCTTAGACACTTACCAGCTTTCTAGCCCTAGATAAGACACTTAACTCTATTTGCCTCAGTTGCCTCATCTGTAAAATGAGCTAGAAAAGGAAATGATGGCAGACTATTCCATTATCTTTGGCAAGAAAATTTCAAATGAGGTTACAGAGACAGACAAAACTGAAACTACTAAAAAACAAGGAAAACTGAAAGGCAGAGCTAAAGATCAGGTGCATTCCAGGCATATGATATGGATAGTGCAAAAGATACAAAGATATAAGATTGAAGTACTATGTGTAGTTGGAACAAAGAGAAGGTTATAGGTAAGTTTTATCACAGAATGAAAGAGTAGGAAGTAATGTCCAATAAGGTTAAAAATAATAGGTTGTAGAGAGTTTTAAAATACATTCCAAGAGTAAATAAAAAGTTGATTGAGTAAGGGAGTGAATGTTTTTAGATCTTTAGATAAGGAAAGTTATTTGGCAGTTATTTATATGAATGACTGTAGTGAGGAAGACTAGCTAGGAAACCCATTGCAATCATCTAGGTGAGAGATGATAGAAGGTCTTAACTCACTTGGTGGCATTATAAAGGAAGATGTGAGCAATTTTATAGACCTAGAATTGTTAAGATTTGGTCACTAATTATATATGTGAAAGGAAGGAGTTTGAAGAGTCAAGGATAATGTTAGACACAAATCTGAGAAACCAGAGACTGGTGCCTTTAAAAAAAGGGACATTTGGAGGAGAGAGAAAGTATGAAACCTTTTTTTAGACATGTTAAATTGAGATTGTCTTTAGAATATCCAGTTAGAAATATCCAATAGAGAGTTGTACAAATGAAACTAGAAATGGCATATAAATATGTGAATTATTTTCATAGAGATTGGAACTGATGAGATTCTCAAAAGAGGATAGAAAGAGAGGGAGCAGAATAGAGATTTAGGAAAAATTCATAATTAAAGGATATGATATGAATGATGATTCAGAGGTCCAAGCCAGAAGTAGAAAAATCAAGAGTTAGTAATATAAAGAAAATCTAGAGAGCAACCAGAAAAAAGGGAGTAACAATCAATGTAAAATGTGCAAGAGAGATCCAGAAGGCTGAAGACTGAGATAATATTATCTGTTATGACAATTGAGAAATATTTATTAACTTTGGAAAGGATATTTCTGTTGAATGATTCATTAACAAGCTTGCAAAAATTGATGAATGACAGGAAGAAAGATGATGAAATGAATACAGTTTTTTCAAGAAGTTTGGGTCAGATAGGAAGAAAAGATAGAGAAGATTGCAGTTACTTAAAAGGATGGTAAGATACAGCTGAGTTTTATTGGGGTGGGGGGAAACATGTAATGGACGAAAACAAGTTGAAGATTAGAGAGAAGAAAACAAGAGGACATTGTGGGTATATGTAGAGATATTCAACTTCACCAGGAGAAAGGGCATCTCTTTTGGTGTTGAGATCAAAATAATGGAGGAGATAAGGAGAGATTATATCAAAATATTTAAGATAAAATGAATAGAGGATCCATAATTGATGAAGGTCCATAATTTAGTCAGTAAAATAAAAGGCAATGTCTTAAACTGGGAAATTGAGGGAGACAGATGAGTAAGAGGCTTAAAGAGAGAAGAAGTTTGGATTCATTTCTGTAGAGAGCAAAAGAAGAAAGAGTTAGCTTGTAACATTGAAAGTTGACTTTAAGTTAGATAATAAGAATTTTTAATATACCCAAGCCAGTGTATTTAGGTAAATTTCTCTAACTCCATTCAGCAGCAAATGTTCAAGGGGGAAAAGAAGGTAGTAGGGAATAATCCAGATGGGGTTTGGTAAAAATAAGTGTTCAAATATATATATAATAAGTGCCTACTATGTGCCAAACATCAAACTAAGTGCAGATAAAATTAAAAAAAAATAGAAGGGAAGGAAAAATAATAATGGAGAGGCAGCTAGGTGGCACAGTAGATAGAGCACCAACCCTGGGGTTAGAAGGACCTGAGTTCAAATCCCATCTCAGACACATAAAATTTGCTTTGCTGTGTGACCTCGGTCAAATCACTTAACCCATTACCTTGTAAAAAAAAAAACCCAAAAAGAAAAAAAGAAATAGAGAAGCTCTGGACATTGAATTTCCCTATTGTAAGAAGAATTTTGGAGGGAAGACAATGTCATGTACTCAATTCCTTGACAAAGGAAAAAAAGTATCTTGGAGGGATAGTACAAAATATAGTTAATAATTATGAATAAAGTAGAATATTTATTTAATTAAGTAAATTTCAATGGAGAAGAGATTGTTGAATGAGGACAGCAAAGGCAGGTGGGATAGCACTGGCCTTGGGAAATAGAAACATTCCAATCTTCAGAATCATTGGGATGGGAATTTTGTGTAAAAGTTCAGTTGTTGCTGAGGAGGATATTAAATGGAAAAGATTATCTGGGAAAGTTCATTTTTAGTGAAAGCAAATAGATATAAGGGATAAAAAAGAGTACCAGATATTTGTGATTATATGTAATATAATAAATCTTATATACTTGTATATGTATTTGTGAATACACACACATACACACACACACACACACACACACACACACACACACACATATATATATATATATATATATATATATATATATGAAATTTTTCCTTAAGACTATTTTGACAGCATCCCAAAAATTTTAGTGTTTTCTCATTGTTATCATTTTCTTTGGTAGCTAACTTGGTTTTTTTTTTTTAATACATTGTGTCTTGGTATTATGTTATGCTATGGGATATGCTTTAAGCTCAATGTGGTTGTTACAATTTTAATTGAGGTGTTAAATACAAAAATATTGTCTAATTTTATGAATTATTTTCTGAGTTCTTTATAATTTAGTTCTTAGACATGGTCATGCCTGTCTTGTATAGTCGATAACTTTATTCATCTCTGAGGTACCATCTCATACTTATCAGAACAGCCAATATGACCAGAAAGGAGAATGATCAATATTGGAAAGGATGTGGGAAATATGGAAAACTAGTGCATTGTTGGTGGAGCTGTGAACTCATCCAACCTTTCTGAAGAGCAATTTGGAATTATATCAAGGAGCAATAAAAATGTGCATACCCTTTGATCCAGCAATACCACTACTGGGTCTATACCCTGAAGACATCATGAAAAAGGGTAAAAATATCACTTGTACAAAAATATTCATTGAAACCCTGATTGTGGTAGCAAAGAATTGGAAACAGAGTGAATATCCATCAATTGGGGAATGTCTAAACAAATTATGGTATATGTAAGTTATGGAATACTATTTTTCTATTAGAAACCAGGAGGGATGGGATTTCAGAGAGGCCTGTAAAGATGTGCATGAACTGATGATGTTAAGTGAGATGAGCAGAACCAGAACATTGTACACCATAACGCCATCATGGTGGGGGTGATAATCAACCTTAATGGACTTGCTCATTCCATCAGTACAATAATCAGGGAGAATTTTATAGCATCTGTGACAGAGAATACCATCTGTACCCAGAGAAAGAATTGTGGAGAATAAAAATCAAAATCAAAAAAGATCAAAGTCTATTACCTCCAATTTTTAAAAGTGTTTTATGTACTACATAATTTTACTATTTCTAATATTTTATTTTCTCCTCAGGGATATGATTTTTCTTTCAACACATTCAATGTTGATTAATGTATAGCATAGAAACAATATAAATATTATCATATTACTTTCTGTGGGGGGTTGGATGGAGGGAAGGGAGGTTGTGGGAAAAATTTTAATATTCACAACCTTACAAAATGATAGGTAGAAACTACTATTGTATTTAATTGGAAAACAAATGAAATATTAATTTAAAAAAATTAACCAAAAAAGACTTACCTTTATTTTCACATCTATTGCATTCAATCATTATTTTTTCTCTTGTGGTTTAAGTTCATTTGGTTTGTGACTGCTCCCTCCCCAACTCTATTGTTGGTTTAAAGTCTCCTACTTCAATATTTCTTTTTTCCTATTAAGATTCTCATTTATGTATTTCTCTCCTTCGTCCTTTTCTTAAACTCTCTTCCCTGATGCAGCTTAAAGGAGATTTATCAAATACCTTCACACTTTCCCTCATTTCTATCCTTATGCAATCTTCTATCCATTTCTTCCCCCTACTAAAGAATTGCCAGATTTCTCCCTTCTACTCTACATTCCTTATTTTTTCCAAGTATTTGAATTCATTCCTCTGCCTCTTCCTTCTACTCTTTCTCTTCTTCTTCCTCCTCCTCCTCCACCTTATTTTTCCTTTTCTTCTTCTTCTTTCCAATCTCACACAGCCATCAATACACATATTCACATACACTAATTTAATATGTTTTTATTTCACTATGACTCTTCATGGTAATACTTGTATTGTGAAAGACAATAATTTGGCTGCCCCTTTTAGGATATAACCATTTGATTGTCATTTATCCTTTTCCAGTTATTTATACTTTCTTGCATTTCCAGGGTTCTCTTTTCTATAATGTATATTTTTATCATATCCCAACTAGCTCTGATTTCTCAATAAAATGATAATTAATCAATTTTCCCCTTTGCCATAGGATAACATGTAGATTTTGGAAATAGTTTTTATTTTTCCCATTTGGAATTGATATTTTTCTTTTTGATTTGTTTATATATTGTTTTCCAAAATTTATACTCATTTCAATATTCGCTCCATAGGTCATGCAAGTGTTATCCTATTCATTCCACAGATAAGCAACTTGAGATTAAGAAATAAGTGAATTGATTGTCCAACAATTATATAATAGTATTAGCACTCAATCTCTGGTCATCTGACTCCACATTTAGAGTTGTTTCAATTCCATTTCACTATGGTATGATTCAGGTGGGGTTTTTTTAGGGACTACTGAAGGTGTTAATAAATTCTCCAGTCTATCACTTAATGGCCCACAGATATTTTTCAAGAATAATATCATTTACCATCAGATTTCTCCTTGTAATAAGGGCAGCTAGGTGGCTCAATGGATAGAGCACTGACTTTGAAGTCAGGAGGATGGGAGTTCAAATATAGCCTCAAACACTTGACACTTAACTGTGTGATCTTGGACAAGTTACATAAACCTGACTGCCTCACATCCAGAGTCATCTCCAGTCCTCCTGATTCACATCTGGCCATTGGACCCAGATGACTCTGGAGGAGAAAGTGAAACTGGTGACTTAGCACAGCACTCCCATCACTAAATTCCTATTCATGTGCTTGTCATGGCATCACGTCCCTGATGTCATGGTTCTCTTCAAGAATGAAAGACAAACATAGCTCCTTATTGGACAGTTCAGATCTATAGATGACTAAGATTGGGTGTTGCAAAAAAATTATTCTCCCTACAACCACTTAAGTAATATTTTAAATTATCTGTTCATAAGATATCCTGCTTGATTTGAAAAAAAATTTGCATCTCACTGATTGCAAGATAAAAATACAAACTCCTTTGCCTGACTATATGCCAGTTCCAACCAATCATTTTCTAGTCTTACTTAATATAATATGACTTTTCTTCACGTATTTTGTGCTTTATTCAAATTAGTTCACTGACCTTTCACAAATCTTGTCCTGCATAATCCAACTTTATATGTCTGTAAAGACCATCAACATGTATAAGAATATTTAAACCCGTTGTTTGTTTTGTAACAAGGAAATGGGAAACAAATTAAGTGCCTATCAATTAGGCACTGGCTGAATAGATTTTGGTATATGAGTGTAATAAAATATCCTTGTGTCTTAAAAATTATTAATATGAAGATTTTGAGATATTTTGAAGAATTTCATTACTAATGCAAAGTCAAATGAGAAAGTAGAAGTCAATTTAAACAATGAATGCAATTTTGACATATTTTGAACTCTTTTACATTGCTGTATGATCATGACCTCAGAAGATTGTTGATGGCTATTATGCCTCCTGTCTCTTGGCAGAAAGATAGATAGATGTGGAATACATAATGAGACCCATATTTTGGCCAACATGTTGATTTGTTTTCTTTGTCTTTCCTTTTTTATATAAAGGGAAAAATCTGGGAGTAAGGGGAGAATAATTGAAGATATTCTAGATAAAAATAAGATAAAGATTGCATCTTAAATGCCCCTCATAACCCACAATTGACTATTCAAATCATCCTTTTCATTTTAAGACCCAGCTAATGAGATAGCTCTTCCATGAGGTCTCTTCACCTATCAGTGATCATGTCATCTTTAGTCTCATCCCTCTTAACCTCTATTTTGCATGGTATATTGGATGTTACTAACTTCTATACATTTTTAAGGTAAAGACTATATCATCATCAAATGAGATAATCTATGTAGAATATTTTGCATACTTAAAAAGACTATATAAAGTCAGCTCTCATCATCACTATAATCATCATTAACATAACTAATTTCATTCTTTCTCTCTTTTCTAGAAAGGATCACAGTATGCCACTCATATTTACTTTACTCATAAGAATCTATTTTCATTGCTGCTGCATTCTCTATATACCTTAGGCAATATGTTTTTAAATTATTATATGTTACTCCCCTCAAAAAATTATTGTCAGTGAATTTGGCTTATATAACATAGGATAGTAAATGACATATTGAACTTGTAATCAAAAGGATATGTGTTCATATCTTGACTCTGATACTTGCTTGTGACCATGGATAAGTTATTTCATCCCACTTAGACTCAGTATTCTGATATATAAAATAATGAAAATAACTCTTGAGTGGTTTTGATTTACAAATAATATATTTAAAATACCTACACTTATACAAACACACATATTTATATATGCACATGCACATGTATGTTTAAATGTATATATTGAGGAAAAATATTATATATATATATATGTACACATACATATATGAATGTGCATATGCAACTTGGTAAACATTAAAGTGCAATAAATAATAGTTATTATTATTATTAATCTTATAAGTAGTTTATTTCTCAGTCAAGACAGTCAAGGTCTTATGTTGTTTCAATATTTGAATCCTATCAAATTGTACTGGACCTTTCAGAATTTGCATTTTGTTGACATGAACTCCAAGAATTAAGAAGAGGACTTTAGTGTAAATATTGATTATGATAGGCACTTTGATACTTGCTTATGAATGAAGTAATGATTTCCTGATGTCTCAATGCGAAAAGAACTATCCTTGATTTTGTTTTTATTGTTCCAATAAGGTTAAGTTTTTTCCCCAATTATTTTGATTAGATTTTATTTTGAATTGTTTACATAATAAAAGTATTGGAATTATGGTTTGTAACTCCAGTATGTCTCAGCATTTAGATAGTTCTTGCTTGCCACTGGGACTTTTCCAAGGGAATAAAATGAAAATATTATCTCTGCTTCTGGACATCTGGGGATCACTACTAGGGCAGAGGTCCAGGATTTCTATGTGAAAATAAGAGAATAAGGCAGAATGCTAACAGCTGAGTAGCATTAACAGAAGAGGAGGGGTTAAGGGAGAAGAAAGAGATTCCAGCATTTGCACTGGGGAACATTTCTAAATTCTCAATAGCAAGTGGAGAGAATCCCCAGTTGGAAGATTGTGCCTGTTGGTAAGGACCATGTTAATAGCTGGGTACATTTGATCCAGTGTTGTCATCATCAGGAATATTTGTTTATTTGGGATAATATTGCACAGCACTGTGTAAATAAAACTATAGCCTCTTTGCTCAAGGGAAACTGTTCCCATGCACCAGACCCACAGGAGTCAGTGCCACCTCTCTTGAAAGGGGGTATGATTCATATTTTGATAGCCCCATAAAATCTTTACCCTGAGGGTTGACAACATTTGTGGCTGCAATTTTATATTCCAAAAGAATAATTGTTTAATGAAGTTAAATGAAACCCAGTCAGTTAAGTTTCCTTGTGAACTCAGATTTCATCAGTGGACATTTTTCATGGAAATGATGTAAAAACACTAACTATAGTGATCATTACTCCTGATGACTTGTTTTTGCTTTTCTTCTTCCCATGCCTTAGCTGGGCAGGAGGGGGAGATGAAAATGAGAGAACATCAGCTCATAATTAAAACTTCATCCTCCTCTTTACCCTATCTTATACTCTTAGTCCACTATCATCAAAAAAGGATTAGTTGATGAAATTATTGGTCTGTGATGAAAAACAATTTGACTTTTCAAACCAGATGTGATGTTTGTTATTGACGATATTATTAGCAGGTATGTTGAAAAAGAGTAGCAGGAGGAAATAAAAAGCAAGTAACCAAATTGTGACTATTACCAAACATACAAATCATGTTAAAATCAATTTTATGAATCAAGAAACATAATTATTATTTTATTATGTGTTATTTATTTATTATTAAATTATTATTTTATTAATTGTAATTCTACTAATAGTAGTGAGACATGTTCAAAATAATTGTCCTTCTGAAATGTATATGTAACATATGTTTTATGTATTCTGGAACGTATTTATACATATTGTATATGTAGAAGCCCTCTAATCACTTTTATTTCCTGATTAAGATTACTTAAACCTAAACTGCAACAAAACAAATCAAAAACAAAATATATACCTCACAATTCATTCAGTAAAAAGCCCCTAGATCCTCCAATTCAATACTGTTTCACATGCATCCACACAATCATAACTCTAAAGTTCATTTATTGCACAGTATCTTTTATGGGGCAAGAAGGAAATAGTGGGCAATAAAAGCGATGAAAAAATATATTAAAAGTGATAGAGTCTAACCTCTTCAGTTTAGTAAAGTGACTTGGTCAAAACAATTCAGGCAAAGAAAATGGCAAAGCTTCTGAACTCAGGGCCTCCAAATCTAAAGTCATTACTTTTCATTATACTGTAGTACCATTCTACTTACTTGTGTAAGGTTTTGTCCATTTGAAAAAAGGGGAGGATCATATCATAGGGGGAGAGATTATAGATGAAGGATCCAGGAGAATGAGGTCATGAGTAAAATATGTGTTTTCTTCCCCAAGCAAATAATAAGAATTTTTGGGAAAGTTCTACTTCTATGTCTTCTTATCATGGTTCATCAAGAACTGGGCAAAGGATATAACTTTTATATAGTGACCATTGAAAAATATTTGTCACAATATATTTCATCTAAAGGTAGGAAGATAGGTAGAGTCATTATCAGAGTAGATACTATAACCAATTAAATGCAGAAAATATTAAACATCTTTGCAAACAAGATCTTAGCCTGGGTCTTAGGGACACATAGATAAAAAGTAATACCATCTTTACCCCCAAGAAACCAATAAATTACTTGATATGATACATATATATATATATATATATATATATATATATACAGTTAAACATTAAGCATATAGAAGTTTAGTATAAAAAGGGACTTTGACACAAAGCACTCTAAGTATATTTGAGGAGACAAAAGGAAAAATGTAGTACAATGAAAAGAAAACTGACCCTTGGAGTCAGAATACCTGGGTTCGAAACTTGACTTTGTCACTTTGTCACTTATCTCTTAATTCTCTGCTCCTCAGTTTCCTCAAATAAATTATCAGAAAATTAAATATCTAAAAATCCATTTTAGTTTTGTAATTCAAAGGAGGCTTTTCAGACCAAATGGCACCTAGGTTAAAAGTTTATTAAAAAAATTTCCACAGGCAAAAATGAAAAAGGAGTATATCACAGAAACTTATATTGATGGAAGTAACACAATATAATATGACTTAAGGAAATGTATGGATGGAAATGCAAATCCTGATAATGAAATTTAGCAATCTAATGTTTCATGATTTATAAAAATCAACATACTAAACTCCATATTATTTGATTCATATAAGTATCAAATATTTCTCCTGTCATATAACACTACATCTCTAAAAACAAAAGACTTAGCAAATACTCATGCATTTTAATTTTTTCCAATAGATTCAAAACAGGCATATTTATGCCTTAATTAAAAATGAATATGACTATCCAAGCTACATTTAAAATGTAAAATATATTTGTATATATCTATATCTATATTTATCTTTGTCATCATCTATCTATCTATCATCTATCTATCTATCTATCTATCTATCTATCTATCTATCTATCTATCTATCTATCTATCTTTCTTCCTTAATGATTCCAGCACTTGTTATCTTGTTATCTTGAGCCTGTGACTAAAAAGTAAGGAAAAGAATGACTTTAAAAGGACCATATAAATCACTTGGGGGAGTCCATAAACTAAACCTCTTAGAGAATTTCTGGAATTCTAATCGCTTCTTCATTGCCTTTCTTAACATGAGGGTCCTTAGAAAGAATTGGTTCTCCTTCCAAGATACTAGGGTTTGCTCTCTAACCAGTCACTTAATTTCTTTGAACCTCGATTTTTTCATAACATGTTACTGTGTGAAAAATGAAAATAGATATTGTAGGAGATATAACCTATAAGTATAAAACAGTCCTTCACATTCATGAAATTCCATGAGCTAGAAAAGATACAAACATAAATGAGTATAATACACAATGAAAAATGATGCAGCATAATAAGAACTAGTACAAGTCCAGAGTACATAACATAGTATCACCCATGTAGAATATGCTAGGGGACCTGCTTCTGAGAGACAAGAGAATTGAAACATGCTTGATATGTGAATCCAAAAATCAAGACCAGTCCATCAGAAAAACCCTGAAGGGAAAGGCGCAATCTACACAGATTTTTGTTTTGAACTTGGTGTGATTAATGCTCTTTTGAAAATAAATGGTAATCATGGAGCAGCTAGGTGGCACAGTGTATAGAGCACCGGCCCTGGAATCAAGAGTACCTGAGTTCAAATCTTGCCTCAAACACTTAATAATTACCTAGCTGTGTGGCCTTGGGCAAGCCACTTAACCCCATTTACCTTGAAAAAAAACCTAAAAAAAAAATAAAAAAATAAATGGTAAGTGGTAAGCCTAATTCACCTTCTCTTCCCCAGAAACTGAAGGTGGCACATGTGTGTTGTTGAAGAATGGTGACTCTCAGGGTATTGGGAGACACCTCAATTCCCTCAGGATACTTGGGAACCTTAAAGGGAAGGGTTAAATTTATTAGACCTTGCCTTGAGGGAGTGCAACCAGAATCAAACTATATTACAAGATCAATAGGGATAATCCAAACACGGAGGAAGGAGGTGACTACATGCAGTCTAAGCACGAAATAGCTTTGGCGATTGAAGAATATTCTGGTTTCTGTTATTCTGGATGAGGGACATTTCCTTTATCTTTTTTTGTAAACCTGGTGGGCCCCATCTCTTCAACTTTATTTTCAAACTGCTATCCTCCATTTAGTTCTTATTTGAGCAAAATTGAATGATTTTACATAGCCCCCAAATTCCTGCTTCTGTGTTTTTGTCACATTATTCCTTGTATGAAGAGGTTCTTACTCTACTGCCTTTACCTATTGTTTTTTTAGAGCCCACTTCAGATATTAACCTTCTCCAAGGAAACTCTGCGGATCACCTAAATTGGCAGTAACATTTTTCCTTCCTCAAAAAGTTGCAGCATTTTGCTTCTAAATTTATTAAATACTTAATGTATTATTATACATTGCATTAATTTGTGTATATATAATAGCCCATTGTTAGACTGTAAAAATCCTCAATTTAGTTCTCTGAGCATAGTAAGTATTCATGAATAATTTGTTGGATTGAAGTGATCTGAAGCAACCCATTCTAATTCTGGACACCTCTGATTATTAGAAAATTGTTCTTTTTATTGAACTGAAACTTGCTTCTCTATAATTTTATCTTATCATAGTCTTAATTTTTCACTTGGGAGCAACAAAACAACAAATAAAATTGCTCTTCTGTGTAATAGTATTTTGAACATCTAATAAGGTTTGAGGTTGACCAGACTCATTTATTGTCATTTACCCCCCAACTTGTCACTTGATTTATTTCTATTTCCAAATTTATCTGAGACAAAATCTATCGTAATGCAGGGCTATGTTTGGATATTTTATCATTAATTAAAAAGTAACCTCTTTCCATTGGCTTGAATCCCCACTTATTACATATGATTAATTAAATATATTAAAATATTTATTAAATAAATTTGAGAAATCTCATATTCATTTCTCTCTACATATTAACTCCTTATTATCCTTCTACTAAATCAATATTAAATCCCTATGTAGGCATTTTGGTAATAATGACATTAATAACAAAAGCAAATATATTATAATTATGATATTTAACTATGAGAAATAGTCAAATCTTCAATGCAGCATCATATACCTTCTCTTCACTTATCCAAACATAGCAAGCATAATAATAGTAAATTCACTCCAGATAGTTTGTATTAAAGAATTCTCTACATAATTCTCCTCAAGTTAAATTTAGTCACTTACTAAATAAGTTTCATTTCTTCTTATTTCACCATCACATCAACTATTATAGGATAAAAAAAAAATCTTCCTAGAATATCCTGCAAGTAGCCTTATTCTCACATACACCTCATATAATTTTTCTTTATAATGTTTTGTTATAAGTTGACTATTCTCAGAAGAATAACATTTCTCCTCACCATTTTTCATTGTTTTCTGATCATCAGCAAACATTCCTTAATTCCATGCCACAGAAGCCCCATCATCATCCAGGATGTTTACTCTTTTCATAGTCAAAGCACACTTTTCTCTAATACCTCCTTTGATTGACTGATTCTTTTTAGAATCTTCAAGTTAAAGAAATATCCAGAGTATGTCTTTATTCCTTTCTGGGCTCCAATTTCAACTATCCAGACATTCTCTACCATTCCTCCATTGAATTCAGTGTTATCATTAGTCAGCCTGATCCTTATGTACCCACTGGACCCAGTTAGCACTAGAAGAGAAAGTGAGACTGGTGACTTTGCATAGTCCTAGCTCACTTTAATCTAGTTCACTTGAATATCCTGGCATTGCCTCCCTGATGTCATGGTCATCTTCTAGAACAAATGACAAACAACAGCAGTAATAAAAATTCTTTAGTGTAAATCTCTTGAGTATAGCTCCTTTGCAAGTTCAGATTTCTTTTAGCATTGTCTTCAGAAAATATAAGTTCTTTGAGGTCATGGATCATTGTTTTTTTGTTGTTGCTGGTTGTTTTGTTTTCTGATTATGTATCCATTCCTAGCAGCTTTTAGCACAGTGTTTAATAAATGTATGTCAACTTCTTAATTTGAATAAAAATTTACCCATATATTCTCCCTGACTATACACAGAGAAATATCTAATAGACAGCTTCAATGTTAAGTCTAGATTGTTGGTTTCTTTTTTCTGTGACATTCTATTTGGATTTTAAAGACACAATGACAATATCCATAATCTCTGGGAAAGAATCTAGTAAAAATGTGTGAAAATTATTTGAAAAATAACTTTCTTGGTGTTGCTTGGTGGTACAGTGGATAGAGCACTGGTCCTGGAGTCAGGAGTACTTAAGTTCAAATCTGGCCTCAGACATTTAATAATTGCCTACCACTGTGACTTTAGGCAAGTCACTTAACCCTGTCACCTTAAATAAAAATTTAAAAAATTTAAAAAATAATTAACTTTCTTCTTTTCCATAAGCCTCTCTTTCAGAGTGAACATACAAGAACTTTCAACTCATTCTCATTTAATATGGCTTGAGTTCTCTCATTCTTCCTTATCACTCTTCCCCAATTTATCATAAAATAACTTTGAACCATATGATTTGAAGCATATAATTGGACAAATATAAAAACAAGCATATACTAATAACCTTGTATTTTAAATATGCTAGTAGTAAATACTAAGGATCCCCCAAAAATTCTGTTCTAAAGGCATTTGGAAATGCCTAAAAATACATGAGAACTGACATTAAATTTGTGGAAGGAACAGGCTATTAGTATACTCTAGGGATCAAGACTGCCTTCATCAAGGACTTGGTATTTGGAGTTATTCTTTTAAGAAGCTGAGAATTCTAAGAGGTAAGAGTGAGGAAGAAGTAGATTTTAGACAAGGAAGAAACCTGTACAAAGGCAGGAAGAAACAGAATAATAAGTTTGGGGCAAGGGGGTCAGTTTCACTATGATATAGAATGTAGGACCAATATTAAAAAAAAAACTAGCAGGAAGCTCAGATTGTAGTTAAAGTGTAAATTTCCCTAAATGCTAACATAAAGAAATTTTGTTTATTATAGAGGAAATAAGGAGCCAAAAGTAGTTTTTGAGCAGGGTAGTAACAGTCAGATGTGCTTAGTAAAATAATTTTGGCAGTTATATAGAAGTTTAATTAGAAAGAAGAAAGATAAGTTAAGGAGTTAATGAATAAGGGGATACAGTAATTAAGGTGAGAGATGACTAGGTCCTGGATTGGAACAGTATTGATTTGAGTGTCTAGGATTATCATGAATTTAATGCTATAAGGCAATTTATAAGTTCATCTAATCTAATCTTTTTGTTTTACAGATGAAGAAACTAAGGCCAATGAAGATTACATGCCCAGTCCAATGAATTGAAAATGAAATTTTCTATAGAAGTAGAATAGTCAGTGCTTGGAATGTAGTTGAATATAGCAGAGTATTGAGGAAGAGGTAAGAGTCAAGAATGAATCTATGGTTTTAAAACTGGATGACTATAAGAATGGTGGCACCAGTTTTATTTAAATATGTTGAGCTTGATATGACATACAATTAGAAATATACAAGAAGAAATTGGTGATGGACCTCCAGAGAGACTTAGGACTGTATGTATAGGTTATGGTACTCATCTGCTACTGGTATCAATGGAAGCAGATAAGATAACTGAGTAGAAAAGAGATGTCCTAATTCTGAGCTTTGGTGAGAGGTTGGTTGAGGCTGAGACATAGATAATATTATTTTTTTTCTCTTTTTTTAGGGTTTTTTTTGCAAGGCAAATGGAATCATAGATAATATTCTAACAAAAATAAATGAGAAGCAATTGTGAACTGTTAGGAGAAGCAGGAACCAGTAGTATACTGAAAACCCAGGAAGGAGGGAGTATCTGGGACAAAGAATCCATCAATTCACCAAATGCTGAAGAGAGATCAAGAATACTCTCAAAATAATATGACCAGCATATAAATTTCAGGGTATAACATCTGGCAATAAAATTCCATTCATAGAATTTAACATCTAACTGACAATCTTGATAGTCAAATAAACTAAAATTCCAAGCCTTTGTTATTTTGAAAACAAGTTTTCACTATTGTATTCATAATTTAAAGGTGAATGCATTTTACTATTTTATTATATTGATAAGAAACTTTAAAATCTTTATGTTGAAAGAATTTGTTTAATATATATTTCCAGCAGTATTCATAATGATATTTAATAATATTATATGATAATAGTCATAATTATATCATCTGTCTTTCCCCTAGAGTATCAATATAACTCTTTCCCCTGTTTACATCTTTTCTCTGTTATTTAAATGGTTGTCGATGGGGTGAAGGTGGGGGTTGCAGATCTAACTTTCTGGCTGCTGTAGCAATAGAGGAGGTAAATGGAAATTATTTGCCCTGGGGATTTTTGCGGGTTTCCTCCTAAATCTCTTGTGTATTCTTTAAAGATTTGTATCCTAGTCAGGCCAAGATCTAAGATTGTGTTGCCAATATATTCTCCTCTCCCTAGTCCTCACTATCTTTTCAAAACTTGATCCAATAAAACCTAAGTTGCTTCTGCAATTTGTTTTGATTATCCCTTTAAATTCCTGTGCTCCCTTACCTTCCTTTCCCCTCTTCCTTTTCCCCTACCTTTTAACTTTACTTTTCCTTCCCTCTCTCCTTCCTGAGGTTCCCAAGGTAAGAAATATATAATCAGGTGAATTGTGACCAGAGCAAAGATATGTGAAATCTAAAGAGGAAAGAAAATGCAAAGCAGATTTAGGCATAGAAATAGTATACAGGAAGTTCAGATGAATCCTATGGACTCAAGTATCAGCATCCTGAGAGAGTTCCTTATCTAGAACCAAATGTTCAACATGAAAATTATGACTTGAAGAGGCATTCATTTGTCAGAAATGCATTCTTTCCTCTCTGCATGCAAATTAAAATTCATTAAAGAAAAAACCTGTGACCTCCCAAGCTTAAAATGGTCCCTCCCTCCTCAAAAGTTTTAATGGTCCCTCCTTCCTCAAAAGTTTTATGACACTTTGCATCTGCATTTGACTCAAATCATAATATTTATAATTTGTATCACATTCATTTGCATTTACTCTATTAGATTGTGATTTTCTTGATGGTAGAGAGTGGATCATTTTGCAATTTGAAATTTTTCTTTATATTATAAAGTATAATTAAAGTATAAGTATTTATTACTTACTACTTTTGGTAATAAATTGAATTGAATCAATTTTACATATAGTTACTAGGTTACTACTGTGTATTATGTAAGTCCTCTCCCACTTTATAGGTACAGCAATAGAAAAAAAGATGAATAAGTTATAAAACTTACTTTGAAATAATCTACAATTTGTAAGGGATATACATACTTACTATCTATAAATTGGAAGGAGAACTTTGAGACAGGCTCTAAAAGAAAATGATGCATGGAAACAATGTTAAGAATTATGAATGTAGCAGAAACAAAATTTGTAATCTTAAATGCTGTTAAATCTTGTTAAAGGTAAAGGGGTAGAGGTTCCCCATTCTTGAGATGTAAACTGACCTCCTGTTGATTGTTCCCCTTGACACTGTTGTTTGTATCCTGTCTCCCATTTTCCCTTCACTTAACCTTGGCCATAGACACTGGCATGAAAGGAAATGACATGTTGAACTTGGGAGTCGAAAGCCTTGGGACAGGAAGAATCAGTACATAGCTTGCCACCGAAAGATCCCTGGCACAAGGTGTAAGATCACTCCCCAAGTGCCAACCTTTGTCCAACCTACCATAGGAGAGTATTTAATAGGAAGTACTACCCCTTCAAGGTCTTTTGCTTCTTCTGGCCTCCCATCCAGAAGGATGGGGCTTCCTCATACTCTTCCTTAACCCACATACAGCACTGTGGGCTCCACACCACAATGTGGCCAGGCTAAGCCAAGTCTTATATGGGCTGCCATTCCTTCTCTCTGTCTCTGTCTCTGTCTCTGCCTCTGCCTCTGCCTCTTTCTGACTTGGGAGCTCGCTCTCTCTCTCTCTCTCTCTCTCTCTCTCTCACTCTCTCTCTTTCTTTCTCTCTCTCTCTCTGGCTCTGTTCACCTGGTCTGGTCTGTCCTTGGGGGGCTTACTGTTTATTCTTAGTAATTTTAGCCTATATACTTTGTAACAATATTTTGTCATAATAAAATCCTGAACAGTTTTAACATCTCAAAGAGCTGTGAATTCCTTCACCTTTTCAGTGACCTTAAATCTTTTGTCTTTAATGTCTAAATCTTTAATAATTGGCAGCAAAATTACCTAGCAGAATAGTGGAACATAAATCCCAGACTTTGTGTCTGGAACTTGACTTAATTTTTTGGTTAATTTTATTTTTATTATATATTTAGCAATTAGCAAGGAACACAAATAATTTAAGGTACAAAGAATGAAAAGATAAAAAATTATGAATTTTTGTTAGAATTTATTTTAAAAACACACATATATATAGATATGTGTTTGTATATATATATATATATATATATATATATATATGTTTAAACATGTTTAAAATGTTTTAATTGTTATATAAGATTTCACCAAGGTTTTGAGGACAACCTGAATTAAGCTTTAAAAAAAAGTATAAAATTGTTCTGTTTATGTTACAACCTTGAGCTCCCATCTTATGTATCATGCTCCCTAATAAAATTGCCTATGATTAGGACACCAATAAAATTTGACCTTTTGAATTCATTGAAAAGAACTTGACATCAGTTAGCTTTTACAAAAAGATAATTGTTATAAAGATATCAAAAGAGTAAAAGTATAAGTATATTTCCATGAATTGGCAATGGATTCATTCTCTTGTCTTCCACTTTGCTCCTTTGGGAAAAATATAGTTGATTTTAAATTTTTAACAAGGAGTTAGGAATTGAAATATAAGCACCAATAAGAAGGGTTTGGGATTTTGGGGGGTTTCATTTTTGTTGTGGTTCTTTTTCAGGCTGATATATGCACAATATGGAAAGTAATGGAAGATGATGGAATAAGTGAATCCCAGGCATGAGGGACAATCAATGTGAGATTATGTAGTCAGTGTCATGAGTGAAACACAGTAAGATCAATTTAGTTGGATTATGGAGCATGTGGAAAATAGTTCTGTTTCATGAAAAGATGCAGAATTGTCTGAAGCGCTATAAATGCCAAATAGAACAATTGTACTTTGTAACCTAGAGGTAATATCTTTATCTTTGATTTTTAGAGGTAATAAGGAATAATTAGGATATATTTAGTTAAGAGGATGATATGATCAGATTTTTACTTTAGGAAAATAAATTTAGTGGCTATATAGAAGCGATTAGTATGGGAAAAGACTTGAGACAGGGAGAATAATTAGAATGGTATTTTTTAATAGTGTAAGTATGATTGATGAGGGCCTAAATTCAATTGTAAATTGTGTAAGTGGAGAGAAGATGTATATCAAAGATGTGAAAGTAGAAATGTCAAGATTTTGTTTGGATGAGGTGAATTAAAGTGAAAAATTGAAGATGTAAAGATTTTGACCTGAGAGAATAAGCAAATATTGGCACCTTTAACAATATTAGAAAAATTTAGAAGTGAGGGAAATTTGAGAGAAAATATGTTAAGTTTTATTTCACACATGTTAATTTTGGGATCCTTATAGGATATTCCAGTTCACAATATCTAAAATATAATACATGGGACCTTTGCCAAAACAAAGGACAAACAACTATATAAATATATGTGTATGTGACCATTGGAATAAATTATTTTTATCGACCCATTCTGCCATTGTAAGTTTTCATTTGCTAGAAGTAGACATTTCTTTAATTTGCCAATTGATTTGAGACCTGCCAGTTATTATCAACCTAGTTTAGCTCATCTGTTAAGATAATTTCATCTGGGTGTGACTATTATGAATGAGAAAGCTTTTTGGAGTTACAGGTGAGTCACAGGTGTACACCAAAGGTAGATGAACAGCCCTAAAAAGGGATCATCAAGTCTCAAACCAGAGGTGCTAGTCTTTCCTGAAAACCCTATAAACCCCATGTGTTTATATGTATATCTTTATTCATATGTGTATGCATGTACGTATGCATAAAGGAATTAGATAGAGGGAGGCAATTTAATTCATGTAAACTTGATGAGATCACCAAGGGAAAATATATAAAAGAAAAAAGAGAAGATGGATTAGGACACTGCCTTGGAGTACAAACCAAGGTAAGGGATACTTAAATGGCAAAGATTCAGAAAAGGAATAGTCAGGGAGGAGGAAAAACAAAATAAGAATGGTATCATGAAAATACAAATAGTAAAGATGAGGAGAACATATTATCATCTGTGTCAGAATGGTCAAGAGCACTAACAGAACACAATTGCTTCAATTAAGAAAATGGTCATTTTAGAAAGATTACTTCAATTGAGTAAAGAGCCTCAAAGACTGTACAATGAGTCCAGAAGAAAGAGGGAAGAGAGAAAGCAGAGTAACTTAGCACAGATGAATTTTGCTGTTCCCCTGGGAGTTTCAGAAAAAAAGGAAGGAGTAATAAAGGACAATATTTAGCAGAGATAGCAGGATAATTATTTTTTGAGGCTGGAGAAACACATTGTGTTTTCTGTGGCAGGGAGAGAAATAAGAGTGGAGGAAGAGGGGATGCTAATGATGATTAATTGACTAGCAGAAATAGGAAATGAATGGATTCCAAGGTATATCTAAAGGACTTGCTATTGATAAGAAGAAGGGTCAAGATAATTGAGTGAAGGAGACAGTAGGAGGTGATTTCAGAAGGATGTAATATAAGAAAGAAGGGAGAAAACAGACTTATGGGGAGAAGGTCTCATTTTGTTTTTCTTTTTTATAACATATCTAGAAAAATCCTTAGCTGAGCATGTGGGGTTAGGGAATTCTGTATGATACTCTAGACAAATACATTTGGAATAGTCAATATGTTGAATAGGGATAAGGTTCAATTAGAAGTGAGTAGAAGAAGGGTATAGCTGTTATAAGAACTCGGATGAGAATAGATAACATAAATTTGTAGTGTACTCAAGAAAATGATGGAGGTAATCCAGATTTTGGATTTGACAGAGTGAGATCAGTAATGAGACAAGGGGACTAGTAATTTGATAGCAGAAAATACCATAGAATTGAAAGATTTCACTACAGGAATCAAAATCAGGCAGAAAGAAGAGTGTGACCAATGCTAAGAGAATGACTTGGGAAAGTATTGATGACTGAAGTTTAGGGTTAGGAATCAAAAAGAGAAAAATATGAGACTAAAAATCAGATAAAGTAATTTTGGAATTCAAAATAACGAAAAAAAGGATTTTCATGAGTTCCAAGTTGTATTCACCTCTCTGTAGTTTGAGATTGAGTGGAGGAGTAGCTTTAAAAAATTCAATATATTGAGACATTGAAAAGTGGTGCATTTGAAGTAACATTACTGATTATGTTGAAATCCCCTAATATGAGGGTAGAATTAGAGACAATATAGAGAGAATGTTGGTGATTGGAATAGTAAACTCATTGATAAATAAGAAGAAAGGTGTAGGATAATGGCCATCAGGATCTATATTGAAAGACAAATTTGGGTAAAACTTTTAAAGAGAAAGGATTTCTGGGTAACACATAGAAAGAGAAAAGGAAATAGCGAATGGGTGATTAAGAGGGCTTGGAAATAGCAATGAAGAGAAATGGCATTTTGACTTTGACCAGTGAGTGAGAGATATAATATATGACCAGAAAATAAAAGTATCTCTGGGAAATTTATGTCATTCACTGAGAAAGAGTTCTTAGTAATTGACAGTGGATAGAAGGAAAGAGAAAGGAAAATGAAAAAACAAAAGATTTAAGATGAAAAGTTTGTTAATTATGGAGTAGGAATTCCTGAACGCATCTTGAAAGTGAGCAGAAAGAGAGGAAGACATGATGGGGTGAAGGTAAAGAGGTACATAAGAGTTCAGGTAAATAGACATAAGGGAGCAAATGTCTGGGATAAAGGGAAGTGGTGTGTTTCTGTTTCATTTTTGTTTCTTTCTTTAGCAATTGGGAGCTTAGTACCATTGGGACAAAGAGTAAAAAAAGAGTGGAAATACACTACCCTTTGAGGAATAACCAGGCAAAGTTGTAATGGATGGGGAGAACTTCATGATGAAGACACCTGATTAAACAATTTCAGGTTGTCCCATGGGCCCTGACTTCATAGTTGGTAGCATTGTAGTGTCCTGTGAAGTGGAGCTGTCACATTATGCAGTCTGGAAATCCAATTTGAAGACAATAATGGAAAGGGAAAGAAATAAGCCTTTATTAAGTGCTTTTGATATTCCAGGTTTTGGGCAAAACAACTTACAAATATTAGCTCATTTGATTCTCATAAGAAGTCTGTAAAGTAGGTGTTATTATTATCTGAATTTTACAGTTGAGGACTGTAAGTCAGATAGAGGTTAAGTGACTTGCTCATGGTCACACAACAAATAAATATGTGAGGCTAGATTGTGACTCAGCTGTTCTTCACTCCTGCTCCAGTAAAGCTATATTGATTGTACCATCTAGGTATCTAATGATCAAATTAATTGATCCTCCTAGAAGTTGGTGGAATGGGTCTGCTGGCCTTCAGTTAGTCTCATAGCTTTGTAAGGGGGTGGTGGGTGAACCCTATGGAAGTCCTACCATTAATCGTTGTTTTAAATTTTTACCAAAATATTTTAATGAATGTATAGACTTAAAGATACTGCTTAATAATTGAGTATTAATCAATAAACAAGTTATTAAGCACATATTACATATATATATATATATATATATCAGACACTAGAGGTTTGTTGTATATACACATGTCTAAATATTAGAAGGAAAGCATTTTTCATTTCTTTAGAGAGAACTAGAAAGCAAGGATATCTTTCAGATTTCTTGGATAACATAGTGCCTGATGTGATTATTTTGATGTTCCTTTTATCTTCTTCACATGAGAGGAAACACTTGGTCTACAATTTTAAGGCTGGAAGAATAAGGATTCTAAAAGGTGGATGTAAGAAATGAATCCAAATAGGTCAATTTGGCTATCCCATAGAATGCACAAAAAGGGATAATTTCATGTCTAAAAAGGTATGCTATAGTAATACTGTCAAGCAATTTAAGTGTCAAAATGAAGAGTTTATGCTTACATACATCAGAGGGTCACTGATTTTTTTTTTTTTAATCAGGGGGTTACATTGTCAGAACTGTACTTTAGAAATAACACTTTAGTCACTCTGTAGAGAAGGGCAGAGACTGAAAGCAACAATACCAATTAGTAAGCTACTCTAATATTTTACAAGAGAGATGATGTAGGCATGAATTAAGATGATGGCTGTAAGACTAAAGAGAGGAACAGATGCAGGAGGTAACCTGGATGTAGAACTAATAATATTTTTTAACTTTTTAAAAGGAAATGTAGAATAAATTATTATTCCAAGATTATAAACTTAAGTGATTAGAATAATTGGTTGTATCCTGGATCAAAAAATGGAAGTTAGGAAGATGGATGGGATGGTGGGGGGAAGATAATGGGCTTTATTTTGGATGCGTTGAAATTCAGAAACTTAAAGGAAATAAATTTGGTAATTTCCCATAGGACCTTGAAGATGGAGGAATTTTTTTATATTGTATTTTGGTGAATCTATTTTTCTGTATATTTTTGCTAAGACAAAACATAATCTTTCTTTGATTTCTTATCTTATGAAATTCATATTCATGTAAGACCTGATTCTTGTAATATCTAGACCATATCAATGAGTGAATCAGATAGTTCACTTACATTCTTGATATAAAGCCAGTCTATATCCTTCCTTGATTGTCTTGATAATATATATTTTTTCTATTTATCATACACAAACACACACACACACACACACACACACACACACACACACAAATAACCTTTGATAACACAGTGCAGGATGAGATTACTTTAATGCTTCTTGTATCTTCCAGTATTAATACATGGCTTTGCAAATAATAAGTGCTTAGTAAATACTTGTTGACTGACTTAACTATAAATTAACTTGCATACTTCCTTTGTTCCTTTCATTTTAATTCTGTTTATTTTTAAATTTGATTCACATATCATTGATCTCTATCATATAATAGTTCCAAGACAATATTGACTTTAAAGAGATAGGCTTTGGTTACAACAAAAGTTTTGGATTATTGAAAGCATTGCAAAATTTCTTAAATACTATAAAACTGATATCTTCTTCCTATTGGACTCTGGAACCACTCAATTTACCTATACAATATATATGCAAGATATATTGATGGTATCATTTAATTGGCTGCCTTCCCCAGTGTATATTACAAGCACAGTAGGAAGAGAGTGTAAGTAGGCTCTGCACACCCTTGGAGACCATTTTCCTTGTCTCCCTTGTTTTTTTTTCCCCTCATCCTGAGGGATATGTTCTTCTATGGTATATAGGCCCAAAACTCCCTGCAATCCTTTAGTTATAATTGGATATCTGAGCAATATATGTTTTCATTTACTGTTATTTTTATTTTTCTTTATTTGAAGTTTAGACTGGCACATATCCATTTCTTTAGATTGCTCTGAAGAGTCTTTGAATTGCTTCTGACTCAAAGTAATTAGTACAATATCAGCTCCAAACATCATTTGTAAAATTTTGCCACTGATAGAAAATTCTCCTTTTGTTTAACTTTATGCCCTGATCATTATATGTCTCTAGTTGTGTAGGAATGTGTCTATTTTATAGAGATATACATTCTTAAGCATACATGAACTCTTCCAACAAAAATAAAGGGGAGGGAGGAAGTTGCAGTTTGGTTTTGTCACGAAAGTTTCTTATTTCTCAGGACTCTTTCAAATCTCAAAAAAGGTTTCAAATATTATTAGCATTGTTTTTAATAGGATAATTGAAAAACTATTAACCACAAATTATACAATTCTAAATATATATATATATATATATATATATATATATATATATATATATATACACACCTCCCACAAAGGAAGAATTGATTTGCTCTGCTTATATTCTTGAAACCAATTGTGTGGAAACATGGGTGTAGGCAATAGGGTTTTTGCTCTGAGTTGAATAACCATCAGCTCATGAAATGCTCCTGACTTAAACCTGATACCATTTGCTTGAGGAAGGGCATTAACAAGATTATACATTGTTTTACTCTCATGGAAATTAGCTTCTTATTCTTGTATAAATAACTAATAATGAGCAGCAATCTGCTCCCCATTGGAGACTGATTATACCGCTGTGGAGCTACCTGGGAGTGTTTCCCACTCTGAGCTGCAGTGCCTTTGCAAGGCTGCTGCAGAAATTGCATTCACATATTTTCAGGTGAAGTATATGTTAAGTAGAAATTGTAATTCTTTTCATTATTTCTTCTTTCACTCCTATTCCTACTACTACCTTTATTATTGCCTGTGTATGAGAGAAACATAGATCCCAAACCCTTTCTTCTCTTAATTAAAGAGAATCCCCAATAGCTAAAAGGAGATATTATAATGTGTGTGAAAATGAATATGTCAAAATCTGCCATTGATCCCATAGTTTTGTTGGGGGTTCCACTGAAATGAATATTCCAGTCTTTGACATTTTTGCCACCTCCTTTATTAGCCATTTTGCCCATTTCTCCTAGTTTTGATTTTGGAAAAACAAAAGTAAAACTTAAACAATCAAAAGTGGGCCATTTTAGAGTTACAATAATAACAGAGTATAAGATGGCAAACAAAGCACTTGAACACCCACAGTGTATTTCATTTGACTTGTCCTCTTGGAAAGAACCAGCAGCACACAACTAATACCATCTAAGATAAATGGGAAACAAGAAATAGATGTAGTACCTTTGTTTCTCAATGTAGCCATTTCTTTAATATTTGCTGTAATATCTATTTATAAAATTTGCACTCTCTGTCAGGATAATAGGAGTGACTTCTTTCTTTCCCAGCATTCCCAATATTGCATTCTCATCTTACAATATATTCAAAATTCTGGGATGATATCAAAGGAACCTCCTAGACTGGGGGGCCCAATAGAAAATCATTCACTCTTATCTGGCATCAGGTTCATCTAACTAGGATTGGTCTTAGGAGAAATGTGACTAACCTTTTAAACAAAGGAGATGGGAGCCACCACTCTAGTGACAGAAAGAAAAGATTTACTACAATAATAAGAAAAACATCCAAAGTCTATATTCATTTTAAACCTTCTATTATGCTTCTAAATAGAACTTATTCTATTACCATAGGTTTCCAATAACTTCTTATCATTCAACTTCTTATCAGAAGTTTATATGTTCTGGTTAGTAAGGTCATTAGTGCTCTGAGTAGTAAGATAATGATCACATATGTGTATGTGTGTATTTTAACTGAGTAAAAAGAAGTGAAAAGAAATGAAAATACTGGTAAGTACAAGAATGAGGAGAGAGAGAGAGAGAGAGAGAGAGAGAGAGAGAGAGAAACAAGAAAAATATTAAGAAAAATTGAATTATAAAGTCTCATTGATTCCCCTGGGGGAAAAAAACACAAAAGAAAACAAACCCAGTAGCTTGCTATGATTCTTTGGAAATGGTTCACACTAGTCCAAAAAGAAATTGAAAAAAAATACTTCTTTAACAACATCATAGGAAAAAAAGAAAGATGAAAACTCAAGGATACTTGAAGCTTTAATATATCACTGGACCGGGCTCAGTAGTTACAGGTTACAGCTATTGCCAATAATGCCCTCTTCTGGTGATGATCTTACAAGATGAGTGTCAGTTATTCCCCCAACCTGTATTCACCCAGCCTGGATGAAGTCAAAACTCTGGAGCCAGAAAATGTTTTATCTAAGCTAAATGTAACAACCCTTTTGCCCCACTCATTTCTGAAGACTAGCTGTAGGTAAATTATTTTAATAAGGCAAGAAATACCATAATACAGTTTTCTTTCTTTTTTTTAAACTCCAAATAATGCTCTCTATGTCATCTGTATATTTATGATAGCTCAAAGACATGGGTGTGTGGATCTAATTAAAAATGTGAAAGGGTTTAGCAGCCTGCTGCTTCCCTGCGACTCTCTTATTGCCAGCTCTTGGCAGTTCCGTTGTCACAGAGCCAAATGTTTAGTCTTCAGCTGAACTGCTGCCAATGTGCAGTGGTGCATTGTGGGAGGAGAGAGCCTGGAGGTACTGTGTTCAACTATCTCACATACGGCTAGGCAGTGAGCAGGACTTCACAGTCAATCACCCAAAAGAAAACTGAAGGAGAGAGCCTGCATGTGCCTGATGAGTCTAAAACTGTTGCAGGACTCAAGCCCCCAACCTGGTCCTTTTTCCTAATTAAAGGTAGGACCATTTATCCCTCTTTGAAGTTAGTTGAAACCTACAGTGTTGGTTGGGAGGTTACTCCAGCAGCCCTGGAAAGATTATTTTTGTATTCATTAATTTAGTGCAAATCAATCCTATTTAAGAGAAAAAAAAATAAATTACTTCTTATGGCTAGGGCCTGACCTCTCAGCCATTACTGACTGCCAGATGATCGTTTTCCCATTGAGCTCTGGTCTCTGGAATAAGTCAAAGCCATATTTTATAGAGGTTAGGTGTGTTTCTCTATCTTTTATCTGACCAATAGCAAGTCAGCAGTGATGCTTCTAGAAGAATAAGGACATACTCCATTTCACCAAGTTCAGAACCGAATGGAACCTCTCTGGAATTCTGAGTTATAAATGCAAAGTCAGGTCTCTTTGAATTCAGCTGGTAAATGACAGAATGCATCTTAATGATTTTTTAAGGGGAAAGAGGTTCAAAGGAATCAGATATTCATTCCCAATTTAATAATTGTATTTAAAATGTACCAAAGATACTAAATAATTATGTCTCATAAAACAGAGTGATAATTATTTTGGTGGGAAACTTTGCCCATAAACAAGTTCTCCCATTTTTTTCCAACTGAAAATTGTATTGATAACAACAAAAATTAAAATTTCTATAGGATTTTACAGATTATAAAGATCTTGTCTCACTTTAAGCCTGTGAGGTAGGCAGCCCAATTCAGCAACTCAGTCAAGAGATCTTTACCAAGTACAAATTGCCCATGGCTGGTAGGCTCCTATGTTCCTTTCCCCTTCTGCCCTTTTTCTTTTCCCAATTTCTCCCATGAATGAGACAGGCAAAAGGTAAATAAATTCTTTCTATACCAGTCTTGACTTTTGTCTATCATAAATTTATATATTACTTGGCTTCTGTGAACAGGGAACCTGTACCAGATCTTAAATATTATTGAATCACTGCCAAACATATATACAGGAATAGAAAATTTTTGTTTTGTAATGTAGTATGCTAGTCACTCTGGAAGTCATACTCACTCCTGAAGGACTTAATATCATTAAGCATTCTAAAGTAATGATTATTAAAATGTTCAAACTTTGGGATGAAGACTTGTTAGAAAAAGTTGATTTTAAACTGAACATTAAATGCTGATTAGGGTCACAGAAAGTGACTGCTGGTCAACCAGAACAAAAAAGGAAAAGAAGACTGGATTTGTATCCAGAAGCCCTGGATTCAAATCTCACTTCTGTCTCTTCCTTAGCTGTGTGACCTTGATTAAGTCACTTTATTTTCCTGAGCCTCAGTTAATTTATCTCTAAGATGAAGGTATTGCTCTAGATGACTTCTAACGTCTCTTCCACCTCCAAGGCTATTATTCTGAGATAGAAAGGAGAGAAAACTGAGGCCATTTCACTCGGACTACAATTCAGTTGCTTATGTTAATTTGGAGGGAATTAGGAGAAGTTATCAAGTCCAATTCCCTTCCTTTGGTCAGTTGACTGGTGTTTAAACCACTTAAGAAAGAATATAGAAGCTGTTGTGTTGGTGTATATATTGTCATAATTTCCCATCTTATTCCATTTTTGGAAAAATTCTTTACTATTGAGAAAAAGAAAGGGGGAAGGGAGAGAAGAGAGTCAAAATTCTGTAAAGCAGCTGCTATTATTAATAAAAAGCCCCAAGATAATTACCTCATCCACCATCTCTCCCTTTGCTTGTGTGGACACAACCTTTAGGCTCTTGGAAGAAACACTGACTCCAAAAGATTGTTCTCATGCTTTCAGATCAAAATTTAAAAATAGATCATTTTTGGCAGAGTGCCAAATTCTTTTCTAAATTCCTTCATAACAACAAACCTCATCGAGATTTGTGATGATGAAGTGACATGGGACAAAAAATAAGGAATAGGCACTTACAGTAATGATTACTTATTGTTTGTAGTGAGACATTTAAATGTTTTTTTTTTTTTATTTCAATTCTCTCAGTGGTGTGCAGGGGGGCCTGAACTTCACCTCTTAGATCTTTTCTCCAGAGTCTCTTTTGTTTTTTTGTTGTTGCTGATTTTTTTTTAAAACTCTTCTGGTCCTGCTATGGTAAAGAGGCACTATAGGCCTGGGGAGCTTTTTGGCAGCTGGCCCAGGCAATGGGGCCAAGGGAGAGATGGATAGCTAGGTGCAGAAGCGCCCTGAGGCAGGTGTTAAAATGTTGTTCCTGGTTCCTTGGTGGTAATCACTGCAAAACAATCCTGTCTGCTCTATTCGTATCAACAAGCTGCTGCTTTCCTTTGCTTGTTGCTAAGAGACCAGCCTGTTGTTTACAAGTTGCTGGGTGCCTTAGACTTTCATAATTTATAATTTATTATCTTAGTGTCAAAACTTGTGTTGGTTTTTATTTTATTTTACCATAGATCCAATAATTGTTACAGAAAACAAAGGTCACATATTTGCCTGGATAGTGGTTGTTCTAACATATTTTGCCTTTCTGATGCATAGGCTTGAGTGAAAGAAAAATGCTATAATAAAATAGAGATGAATATCATTTTTGTCCATTAACTTCTTGCATTATATAACTGGTTAGGTCAATGGAGTCCCTCAAGATTTCTTCAATATTGAAAACATGTTTCTGTCCAACCAAGAAGGAAATGAATTGAAATGATTTCAATTATCACAAGAAAGGAGCCGGCTCTTCTTACTCCACACTTCAACACCTAATAGTTCAATTCATCAATCCTCCTTCCCTAAAGTTCAGTGGCACAGCCATTTAACCAGAGCCAGGAATTACTCTGTGCATTAAACTTGCTTTGTGCATACACAAAACCACCTTGCTAAAGTGTTGGATACTTAACACCAGTTAAATCAGTTCAGTGAGGAGTAATGCCAGAGTAGAAATGAGAATCATTTGCAGAGTTGTTAAGTTGCAAAATAACTCGGTCACAGTTCACCAATTTAAAGAAAGGGAAGGGGAAAAAATGAAGATGTGATTATTACGGTCCCCAGTGGAAATTAAGAACAGCAACCTGGGGTTAAGGCTTTGTTGGTTGGCTAACAACAGTCACACATATATCTGAGGGTGTAGTGCTAACTAACATAGGTTTCATAATTGTAGCAGCATCTCAGTGGTTGCTGCTTAGCTAGCAACAGCCCTCTAAGAAACTAGAAAGGAAGTGAAATTTCTGAGATGGGCAATTCCCCTCCCCCATCTGGCCAATTCAAATAAGATTTTACTGGGAATTCCATTTTGTTAGTTTCCAAAAAGTAATTACTGCAATAAACCATATGAACATTTTTTAGCAACTTAAGTCTTATGAGTTATCTGTGAGTGACATGGGACAAATTATATTTGTCCAATATATAATTAAATCCACAGAAATCTAACTGAAGAATACACAGGCAATTATCAAGTATCTGAGGGCGGATCTGAACTCAGGTTCTCCTGCCTTCAGGGCCAGTGTTTTAACTACTGTGCTGAAACTTTTTACACATATATTCTCATTCGATTCTTATGAGCATCAAATGAAGCAGTTTCTATGATTATACCCTTTTTGCACATGAAGAAACTGAGAATGAAAGAGGTTAAATGACATCTCCAATTCCGTTGGCAATCTAACTTTCAACCATTGTATTATTTGGTTAAAATAAATAAAGAAACCCTTAGCTATCAAGGAGATGACCTGCCCAAAGGATATTTAATAGTTTCCTAGTACTGATCCTTACTTCTTCCCTAAAGGACAATTTGTTATTCATTTGAAATAATACAGGATAAATTTGACTTAGACCACCAACAGCAATAATGTTTCAGGGTAAAATAATGCTTTAAGGTTTTTTTAAAAATGTTTGCATTGTAACAACTCTATTAGACAAGTAGTTGAAGAGATTTTTGTTTTTGTTACTATTTTACAGAGAAGAGTCCAGATTGATTATTTTGTTGGTACATGGAAATCCTGATGGAGGAATTCCCACCATATATGCAATCTACAATTTAAAGTTCTAAAATATTGCCTGATGTACTAAAGAAGTTAAGTAATTTGCCCATTGACACACAAATAGCATATGTGAGAGGGCAGTATGTCTACCAGGTCTATTTGTCTCTCTACACAAGTATTATTATGACCCTTTTATAAATGAGAAAACTAAAATACAGGAAAGTATAATAACTTATAGTTTCAGATTTGGGTTAGGAATTCAAGTTTTCTAATTTTTAAAAATAAGTACATTTTCTTTTATAGAATATTACCTTTAACTAGATATTGGTGGATTGAAGACTTGACTGAAAGCCCCATGGATAACAAATTATTTGGCCTTTGTGAATTGCTGAAAAGCACTTCAGTCCTTTATCCTGACTGTAGTATCCTAAAATAATGTGTCCTTATTGAAAAGTCTCTTCTGGCTTCACATTTTGGATTTCTCAAAAGGAGAGATTCAATGCAGCACCAGTTTAGTAGAAAGTATATTGGAAAGAATGTAAGACTGGTATTTAGGAAGCCCTGAGTTCAAATCAAGCTGTGTGACCCTGGGGATGTCATTTAACCTCTTTCATTCTCAGTTTCTTCATGTGCAAAAAGGGTATAATCATAGAAACTGCTTCATTTGATGCTCATAAGAATCGAATGAGAATATATGTGTAAAAAGTTTCAGCACAGTAGTTAAAACACTGGCCCTGAAGGCAGGAGAACCTGAGTTCAGATCCGCCCTCAGATACTTGATAATTGCCTGTGTGAATTTGGACAAGTCATTCTTAAATAAAAATAAAATTTAAAAAAGTTTCATAAACTTTAAAGTACTATATAAATATGAACTATTGTGAATGTCATTAAAAATGAGGATGTCACTCAGTTACTCTGCCTGCCACCAAGTTCAAGCTTGACCATTGATTAGAAGTTGAATCTAGGAAGACATTTTGTCTCTGTATTTCAATTTCCATGCATATACATAATACTTATCTTTGTGAGAGCCAAATAAGATAATATATGCAAAATTTTATGTAAATGTGAGCAACTCTATTCCCTATGATTACTACATCAGCACAATGGATTCCTCAATAAGTCTACTTTCAGATTCAAATATCTGGCAGAATGTCACTTTTTATAAAATAATTAAATATGCAACCAAGGGTCTACTGATAAGTGTTTAATAAGCAGCTATCTGGCAGGGGGATATATACATAACATTTTTTAAAAATATTAATCTTCATTATTACTACTTTCTCCATCACTTTCTGCAATCAAAACAATCAGCAATATATATATATATATATATATATATGCACATAAAATTCAAACTTTGATTTATAGCTTTTGCCAATATCTAAGGTAAAAAAGCTCACGTGAAAGTTTAACAATTGTCTCTAAGGAGTAATGAATGTACCAATTCAAACACATCACTGTGTACTACTAGGATATTAAAAGATTACTTTTTCCATCTTCATTCTTTGAGATTGGTGCCAGAGTGAATACCAGCTATGCTCTGTGGCAAATTAACTGTGCCACAAACCTGACTCATCAATCAAGATTTTGGGGCTCACAGAATGTACTCCTAAAACAAAATAGTACTATTTCTGCCTAGTGAATCTCTGAAAGGGAAAGGAACCCCCTAGAGACCATTTAGGACAACTAATACCTTAAAAAGGAAGAAAATACCCAATATCTAAGCAGATTTGTTTATAAGGAAAGCTCATACATGATATTAAACTCACAGATAATAAAACTTTAGGAGGGACCTTAAAGAACATCCAACCTCCCAACTCATTTTCAGCCATAGCAAATTGAGGAATTGACTTGCCTAGGGTCATTATAACTAGTTAATGTCACAGTCTGGATTTTAATTCAGGTCTTTCTTCTGACTCCAAGTCCAAGGCTATCCATGCTGCCTCAGTTCATATAAGTAATTTTGTTGGTTATTATAATGTAGAGATGATTTATAATTAATGTGTCCATCAGATCTTATATTGTTTCATTTTTGAAATGCATTTTTGGTTACTCATCAAATGAAGTTTAAACCATCCCCCAGCCTGAGTTTTTATCCTTCTCTGGGAATATTATCTTACTGGAAGAAAATTTTCCTTCCAGACAATTTTTTTGCTCCTGAATTTACTCTGACTTATAATCTTAGACCTTAATACCATGAAAGAAATACCCTCTATCTCTTTGATGTTGATACTCTTTCAATTATCTTCATATTTCCCTTCTGTTGTCATTTAGAGAAAGTATACATAGTCGGGCTTGGTATCTAATCATGAGATTTAATTTCACTGCTCCCTTAATTATTTTTGAATCTCTTTTCTGAATTCCTTCCAATTTGCATGCATTGTTCTGGTACTGAGCAACCCAAATCTGAACGAATTAGTCCAGGTGCAGTCTCATCAGAGTTGTAAATGTAAAGAAATATCACTTTCCTGTACAGAAACACACACCAGTTCACTTTTCCCCTCCCCCAACATAAAAAGCTGGGGTGGTGCCTTGGTTCTTTGCTTTGCTTCTTTAGTTCAGATCTAATTGCCTTTTGGAGCTGGCAAATTACACTGAAACTTGATAGCTAACCATTGTCCACTCTCATCTCCAATTCTCTTCATTTATTTCCCCCTTCCTCAGAAATGTCCCTAACCATAAGATTTTCCAACGGGTATTTGTTTTGCATTCCTGGCCCAAATTAAAAAACAAAACTCTATTTTCCCCTATTTTGAATGTACTCTTTCCTTTGGATTTATCCTCTCTGTCCCCAATAACCCTTTTGGAGCTTTCTGGTCTCATACCTTCAGAAACATTCAACAGAATGCTGTTCATTTCCCTGTCTAAATCATTAATAAAGATGTGAAAAAACCAAACATCACTCCAACCCTTATGACATCCCATGAAGAGACCAAGCCCCTCATTCTCCAAACTGGATACCTGCTATCAATCATATTTCTTTGTTTTAACTTCAGCCAGGTTTCAATCCATGTGACAGTGTTTTTATGCAAACCAATTTGGAATAATTTTGCAAGTAAAATTCACTGAGCTGTTATATTCCTTTTTTCCCTGTGAAACCTACAAATGTGGTTTGAACCTATGCTCTGTGTCTGCTCAACATGGCCACAGGTACAGTTGATTTTTAACTGAATTAGGATTCTTTTAAGACAACCAAAATTAGTAAAAAAGATTTTATAAAAGTAAAGGAAAAACGTCTCACCAATAATTCTGAAAATTCAATTCAACAAACATTTAAGAAGCACTTTCTAGATGTAAATCAATGAACTTGGTTGGGGAGGTTAAAGAAATAGTAATCAAGAAATAGTCTTCTCTCTGGGAATTTATAGTTTGACAAGTCATGAATTCAAATTATAAAATAGTTTAGCAGGAAAATAATGTAATGGTAAAGAATAATGTTTAAATGATAGCAATTATATTGAAGACTGTATAGGCTTAATATTTTGGAATTATTCCACAAATAAGCATTCAAGGAGAGATTGCTATATTCTTGAGACAAAATAAGAAAAAGAACTTGCCCTCAAGGAGTTCATATTTTCACTGGAGAAGAAAGAATAAAATGTGAAATAACCGTGAACAATTCAAAACAGTAATAACAAGTGCCAGACTGTACTAAATAGTCTGTGTCATTTAAGAAAAGAGGAATATTAAGAATGAACCATGTAGTATACTGGAAAAAAAGAGTACTAGATTTAAGTTGAGAAAAATTAGGGGTCAAATCCAAACTCCCCCATTGAAAAGCTTTACAACTTTGTACATGAGACTTCCCATCTTTAGGAGGAGCTATGACTAGATGATCTCCAAAATTTTGTCCAATGAGCCTAGTTAGAGGGTAACTTCCTGGAGCTGGTGTAGCTTGACCAGAGTATTGGATGGATAAGATCAGAAAGGTTTAGGTGATGCCATTGCAAGTTTGGGAAATAAGAGCAACAACCCCAAATTAAAATGACTATGAAATACTTCTGGGAAAGTTAGCTTATTGTCCCAGTTCCATTAGAGGTGAATTTTGGAGAATAGCCAGCATAATATTTCTCTAGGTTATAGACTATTCTAAGTCAGACATAAAAGTATCAATATGATATGGTAAGAAACATTGAGTCATTCTGAGTATTGTTTGTAAGGAGATGTCACTAGGAAACATCTTTAGCTCTTGGTCTTGAGTCCTGTCATCCTTGATCCCTGGGATCTTGGCAATGCTCAGTCTCCTGAATCCAGTTTTCCCTTTTTTCCATTTTGACCAATGATTTCATGAAGAGAGTCATACTATCTTAGTCTTTTTCTTCCAGGGAGTAAAGGCAGAGAAAGAGAGTCAGAAAAGAAGGGGAGAAGTAAAGGGGGAGGCAATCTGAAAACTAGGGAAAGAAGCACAGTTTGATGAAGACTAAGTTGTGAAATTTTATTGGGCAATAAAAATGGATACTCTCAAAAAGATGATATCCACTACTGGCAAAATTTCAAATAATGTTACTGGGTATGCTATACCTGACTTCTATACATTAAAAAATCATTTCCCTTACCTTGAATTCAGTCTTTCTTAACCATTTCCCTTTATAATTCTTATGTTCCTTCCAGGGGAGTCAAATCAAGTCAAGAAATATTTAAGTCCCTACCATATGCCAAGCAATGTGCTAAGCACTGAGGATACAAAGAATGGCAACAAGGCAAAATTAAGAAACAAAAACAGTCCCTGCTGTTAGCTACAATGGGAGAAATCATATTTACATAGATATATATATATATATATATATATATATATATATATATATATAAACAAGAGATAGACTGAAGACAATTTAAGAATGAAGATACTAAAATAAAGAAAGATCAGTAAAGATTTTTTACATGAATATAGTATTAATAGGAACCTAGGGAAACAAGAGACCATGATAGGGAGGAAGAGGATATAGGCATCAGGTATAGCCAGTGCAAATTTTATGAAGATTGGAAATGGATTGTCTTGTCCAAGGAAGATGAACTATATCAGTGTCAGGAAATCTTAGAGTATGTGGAAAGAAGGAAGGTATTAGAAGCCTAGAAATGTTGAAAATGGTCAGTTTAGGTAAGCTTTAGAAGTTAAATAGAGAACTGTGGAGTTAAAACAAAGACCAAAGACTACTACCTTCAAATAAAAAAAAAAGTTCGATACTATACTACAAAAAAAATAAAAGTGAAATAGAGAATTTTAGATTTGATCCTGGAAGTTATCAAAAGATAATGAAGTTGAATGAATGAAGGTTGGAGGAACATAGCCAGACCTGAGCTTTCTGAAGATCCCTGTAACAAATAGACAAGGCTGAACTGGTATGGAGGCAGGAAACAAACAGCAGACTTGAGGTGAAGGTAATGAATGTCTGTTTAGTAGGCACTTGATAAAGATTTGCTGAATTAAATTGACTTGATGGTAAATTTTGAATTGCTAAAACTAAAGGTACACAAAACCCATTATTTTCAGAATAGATCATGTCAGTGGTTGATCAAGAATCCTGGTCTATTGGACAATGATGTATTTCCTTGAAGGTTAGAAGATTATTCCAATTTTCAGTGTGCCCATAAATATAATAGAGTACATTCCTGGTTTAGCTGAGATAATATTTAAAAATGTTTGAATTCTCTAAAAGAAGGTGCTATAAAAATTCCATTTACATATAAAACTTATTCAAAACATCTATATCAAGTAAATAGTATAATAATTTTTGTCCCCGTTTTATATCTTTGGAAAGTGAAGAGTTAATGGTTTTCCTAAGGTTACATAGCTTGAAAGTGTTTGATTTTCCTAAGGTAACATATTCAGTGTAGGGGCTAAGATCTGAACCTGTATTCAGAATCAAAGTTCAGTTTCCTTTCTACTACCCCAAGCTATGTAAATAGGAAAAAATACCAGAATAATTCTCTTAAGCAGCCCTCTATTCTTTAGTAATAATCATGGCAAAACTAATTATTGTTCTGTTGTACTGAGCAATTCACATAGTGCTTTCTACTAGATATAGGTAAACTCAATGCTATTATGCCCATTTTACAGATGAGAAAATTGAATTTGGTGTCTCTGGAGACATAGAATCATTTAGGTTAAGTGACTTACCAAAAGTCATGTAGAAAATGGTAGAGCTGGGACTGGAATTCAGGTCTCGGGTGACGCCCACTCCATTGCTAACATATGCTCTATGTGCATCAATTTAGCCCAGTGAGGTTAAATAATCCAGGGCAAGTTAAACCAATAATTCCCTTGGTTTCCATAGACCAAATATGGTCAGTATAAGTGTCCTAATTGTCCTGGATAAATGTCTGTCCCTGGAGACTATTTGAAAATGAAATATTTTTTTCTTTGCTCTTTTAGCCTGGCTAATGATTCCCAGTCCCTCAGCTTCCTGGGGCCCCACGGGTCGAGAGGGCTGAAAGCCCATTATGCCTGTGAGGTTAGCCATCCTGCCTTAATTTTGGTTCTAGCCACATATTTATTTCTTTTCCCTGGGCCTCCCAGGATCATAAAGTGATAAAATTCTCCCCAGGAGTTTTGGTGTAGGGAAGGTCTTTTTTAGAAAATAGGAACACATTGGGCATGTTAATATTGTGAGTCTCTCTACTGGTATTAGAATTTCAAAAAAGAGGACCATAATACCTGCAAGAGTCATCAGATATCAAACCTACATGATTAAACATGTGAGTTAACTGAAATGTTCTACATTTAGGCAGGCAACAGGCCCATCTTTTCATGCCTATTAAGGTCTTGTTAGGTTTGTCCCCTGTTTACATTCTGGGCATTTTCTACAGTCAAATGGCATTAGTGGAATTATGGCTGCCTGTAACACATTAAAAATATTCTTTGTGAAAGGAAGATAAATTATACTGAAGAAGACTGAGTTGTCTATCATGATTTTTTTTTTTGCCACTCTGCCCCCCCATATTTGATAGCCCAGGCCATCAAAACAGGCCAATCTGTAATTGATTTTTATCTTGGATAGGTCACAAATTAATGATATTCTTCTTTCTACTTCCTTCCAATGAAAAGGTCAACAGAGTCACAACAGAATTTACTTATCAATTACAAAAGACTTCAAACAAACACCATTTCATACATATCAAATTGAATTACAATTTTCAACATACTGTATGTGCCTGTAGACTTTAAATATAGAAATTAGGTAATTATCACCAGAAGTATTCATTAAAATTTGAAAGAGCATAAATAAAAATGGGCATTAATATCTAGTCATTAAAATTCAACAAATAAAGTATAGAAAAAAAATTCCTACCCATTACTCCTTTTTTATGAGTCAGGCATCAAGTCTCCAGGGAAATGTTTATTTCTTACCTCTCTGAACTAGCAGATTGGGAGAATGGGACATATTGAGCAAGGAGAAGCCTTTGGTCCAACTGAGATACATGCTGGTGTACCTAAAACAGAAAGATAAAAAATATTGCAAATGAATTCATCAGAAATATGACTTGAAAACTTTAGATTTTACATTATTTTATTAGGTGAGGAGAGGGAGAGTCTTTCGATAAGTAAAAAGATCCATCCTCAGTTCTTAAAGGGACAAACACTGAAATGTAGCATTGTGTAACATAAACAGCCAGGAATTTTTAATTGTAAAACCTGGGTTTGAATCCTGATGCGATCTTGGACAAATATTGTTATTTTCTAGCAATATTTATTTCTACTCTAAGATACATTGTTCTTTGTTTGAACATCATGTGTTTTCCTGTCCCTTCCACTTGAAATGCTACCCCACTAAGAGTATGATGATGATAGAACTGAATGCTCTATGAAGAGAAAAGCAAAAAAAAAAAAAAAAGTATGAAAATCAGGAGTTTTTTAAATGAAATTTAAAACAAAGTCTTCATAAAAAAGGGCAAAGAACAAGTTTAGAGAGATCTATGTGTTTAAGGAATGTAGGTAAGAAGTTCTCTAAAATATTAGAAACATATAAGCACTTAAGACTTTGTGTGTATGTTTCTGTGTGTTTGTGTGTGTGTGTGTGTGTGTGTGTGTGTGTGTCTGTGTGAAACCACCAGGGAAAAGGGATTGGAGGTAGGATCTCATTACTAATTTGGTTGAAACCCACCTGTGAACACATGAACAAAAAAGAAAAGGAAAGAAAAAAATTTCTCTGGGATTTTGTTCTTTGTGTGCTCAGGTGTATGTGGTCTTTAATCTAATCAGTAGCTTCACTTTGGTGTCTCTGCCAGGACTATTCTGCTATTCTGTCTTGCAAAATCAATATCTGCTCATTGGACCAGTTCAGGAAAGTCAGATGCAAATGCTGGTAGATTATTATCTACATTAAATTCAATAAATTAATTTGAATTATTAACTAACAAATGATAATGAATGTTGAAACAATCTGTGTGTTTGGGTAATTATTATTCCTAGTAATGCTGTTATTATGTGCACAGAAAACTGAAATAATTAACATTGAGCCAATTTTAGAGTACTTTGAATTCTCAGTTATCTAAAGGCTTTCTAGTTTGTAAAGGACCCATTCTATTTTAATCTTCTTCCTTCTATGTCTGACTGGTTTGGGGCTATTTCACAAATTTGTTGGCATTTTATTAATTAGAAATGAAAAAAGATGAAGGGTCTCCATTTTTCTCTTAGTTGATAGCTTTGCCAAAAAAAAAAAAAAACTGTGATAAAAGAAGTTGACATTACTCACCAAATGGTTTGGGAATATATGATGTATTTATTTATCCATGTTTGCCATATACTCTTTTGCCATGAATAATTGTAAGATTTTATCTTTCAAAATCTCAGCTCAGCGTTTTTTTTTCCTTTATTAGTAATCAATGAATTTTGCATAAAGAAGATGTGGGAAGCTTCTACTAAATTTCCCCTTCTAAACATAAACAATTATTGCATCGTGTGAATTGTCTTCCTTTGCTCTCCACTCCAAATGAGATCAATTGCCTACTCTCCCCTTTCCAAAGCCAAGTCATTTATAATTGTCTCTCTGAACCCACTGCCTGTTTAAAACTGACTGTAAGATTTACAGTTATTACAACAGCTAAGACCAAGCAAGATGGCCAGAAATTCCAACTAGCTGTCCATTTATAGTAATTCATGACCACCATAGAAGGTGACTGAGTTCCATTTCCAGCAACGGCACCTGTAGAAATTCCAGGTCCTCTGGAGCAGTGATCTATTATCACCCAGGCCTTTCAAAATCTAATCTGGGTCATTAGTAGTCAAGTATCTTAAGAAAACTGGATTATCTATTTATGATATCTATATTGGAACCCCCAGAGCACCAGATTATTGGTGGCACAACCACTTGTGACTTGGTCACATAAATGATGGCATGTCACAGTCCAGAAAACCCAGGACTAGGGCTGATGCATGAGTAGCAAAATTCTCGCTTCTGTTTCCTGCTTGTAAAATATATTCTAAAATTTGATCACCCCACACTTTCCTTTTCCTTTACCTCTCCTCTCTTGGCCTATAGGCTTTACCATCCTCTTCTCTCCTTTCCTTTTTCTCACTTCCTTTTACTTCCTTTCTTTTTCCTCCCTTTCCCTTTCCCTGTCCTTCTTCTCTCTACCATCCCTTTTTTCCTTCCTATCTGACCCCAAAATATAGAAGTAATTTTAATCTTTTTTTTTAGAAAAGCAAAAGCAAAATAAGAAACAATGGTTTTAATAGTTACTATCCAAGTTATCTATTTACTTTACAGCTGACTAAGTAACTTCAGACTAAAGAAAAACTAATAGAATTCAAAAGAAATAATAAAATCTTCCTTCTCTGCTTCATTGGGAAATAAAGAAGCCCAGAACTATAACCAGGATTAGGAAACATGAACTATTCCACAGGAAACCAAATTTAGAAGGCATGGACACTCCTTTCAGACCTTCAGTATCATGCAAACAGAACTTAGTTTAGTTAAGATAACATAATTAGTTAAAAGAAAAAGTTACCAAATAATCAAAATGTGGTTATATAAAATTCTACCCAACTATTCCATTTCTTCTACATTTTCTTGAGTCATTAAAGTCTTTGCCTTCCCCTCAAAAAAATCAACAAATCCATCAATCTATAATCATTTATTAAATATTTACCGTGTGCTAGACTGTCTGCTGTGTTATAAAAAAAGATAAAAAGACAATTTCTGTCCTTAATTATCCTATATTTTTATGGGAGGTGGAATTATATTTTCATGTGTGAAAATTATAGACAAATACAAAATAATCTTGTACTTATATTCTAAAATCTAACATGGGGGTGGCATAGGGAATCAGAAAAGACCTGTAGTCATGATTTGAGCTTCAACGTAAACTTGTGATCCTGAGGCAGATGCAAGATATATGCGTTGTCCAGGTTTGGAAGAATCAAAAACACAAAAATGGGAGAGAAACTGTAAATGAGAAAACTAGTAGACTGATTCAGCAGAAAACTTAGAGTTTATGTTGTTACTCAGCTATTTTATCATGGTCAACTCCCCATGATCCAATTCGTGCTTTCATTGCAAAGATATTGTGGGGGTTAATTATTCCTTCTCCAGCTTATTTTAGAGATGAGAAAAGTGAGATAAACAGGGTTAAATGATTTGGACAGGGACACAAAGTAAGTAAGTGTCCAAGGACACATTTGAATTCAGGTCTTCCTGACTACTGGTCCTGGTGACAGAGAAACTAAGGTACCAAGAATCTATGAGACATGTCCAAGTAACACAATCAAATTGTCATAGAAAGTCAAATCAAGAACTTGACTTAGGGGGAAAGTTAAACAGATAATAAACAAGGAAGTTCTCTTCCCACTACTCTAGATAACCTCCATATTCAGTACTATTCAATTCAATAAGCATTTATTAAAACTGTATACCAGGCATTCAAAACACATTTTGTCATGGGATCCTAAGAGAAAAACATGCTAAATAAAGTTATATTTGAATCCCAGTTCTGAGATGCGTTAGCTATGGAAATGAAAACATGTCCCTTGACCTTTCTGAACATTATTTTACTCAACTGTAAAATGGAGACAAATTCTTACATAGTTTATATCACAATGTTACCCTAAGGAAGGAATTTTATATATCTGAAAATGCTATGGAAATGTTATTGATCATCATCTGGAGATTTTCAAATTTGGTAAAAATCTTTCAGCAATTGTCAACTATTGGTAATGACGTTAAAGGATCCAGGGTTACCTGCTTGCTAAGATGGACTTGAGTTGAGTATAGCAGAACTTCATATAAATAATGGAAGTAAACCATTTTCAAATGAATTTAAAATACTGCCATTGGAGAAATTTAACATGTTTTAGCGTGGATATTTTGCAGACTAATTCATGTGCCTCATTAAAAGGAATTAAAAGAAATTAAATATATATATATATATATATATACATGTATATTCAAAAAAGATATTCAACATTTTTTATGTCTTGATTTTGAGAGAACAAAGTGACATATCAGCAAGCACAGAATCGGGTCAACATGATGACTGTAATTTTACTACAACTATGGCTTTCCTTAGTCTCTTCTCCATCTCAGTTTCCTCACTTTTTTTTTGTTTTTGTAGGTTTATGCAAGGCAAATGGGCTTAAGTGGCTTGCCCAAGGCCACACAGCTAGGTAATTATTAAGTGTCTGAGACCAGATTTGAACCCAGTTACTCCTGACTCCAGGGCCGGTGCTTTATCCACTGTGCCACCTAGCCGCCCCCAGTTTCCTCACCTTTAAATTAAATTAGACACTGCAACTCTCAAGATTGCTGAAAGGAATGCATTTTGTAAATATTAAATATGATAGGGGAAATCATTAGCAGTTATTTGAACAGAATTCAATTTTATGGAACAATATATAAAGTGACAAATCTTTAATAGTTACTCTGCTACATACTGAGTCTGCAGAAACAAAACCGAAATAGTTCTATCCCTCAAGGAGATTATGTTTTATAGGAAGGTACAATATATATTAACACAAGTATATACAAAATAAATTTATTACCATCATATAGTATTTGGAAAGATTATCACATTTAATCCTAAATAGAATAAGAAACACAGTTACATTGAATGATTTTTTTTTAAATTAAAGTCCCTGGCTATAAGAAATATGGATGAAGAGCTGGTGGTTGAGATAGAAAAGAAGAGGAACTCCATAGGAATAACTACTTGGCAAGGGAAAACAGTGAGCCACCAAGTTTCTTATAGTTAGCATAACTTGGTCCCCCTGGAGACAAGTAATACTGGATAGATTTTGCTCTTGGAATCTAATATCATATCTGTGCTGACATTTGTCAAAATAAACTACCAAACCCACTTTTTTTTATGTCATTCTCACATGTCAGGGAGGCCTCTTGTTTTTTTGTTTTTTGTTTTTTTGGTTTTTTTTTTTGGCTGCTAACGTAAGAAACATTTCTTGGCTATGTGTGGTTCTGGACCCAAGCCATATAAGAAAATCTTTCAGAGTCAGTGTGGCCCAGGGGATTAGAGATCAATGGATTTAGTTATCTGGTGGAGTTTCCATCCCTCTCTGGTGCCATTAAAAGGGTTAGCACTTGTAGAAAGGTACCAATTTTTGATTTTCAACTTATCCAGCAATGGCTTAAGTCAGTCTTGCAGGGGGGAAGAAAGTAGTTACTGTCACTCTACTCTTGCAAGCTTTCTCTTTTCCTTTTAGCCTCACCAACAAAACGCTAGGTTAAGCAAAACCTAAGAACACTTGGGAAAAAAGAAGCCTCTGTCTTTTGACCCTCTTTTGTTACAACAATCTGCTGCCTGAAAAACAATACAATCATTCTTTCTCTCCTCTCCTCTCTTTCTCTTGCCTCCTTGCCTTCTCTTTGTCTATGTGATTTTCTCCTTTTCTCCTTCTGCTCTCTGTTGTTTCTCTTTCTCTCTCCTTCCTCTCTCCCCCACATCTTCCCATGGAGGTTTCATATTTATTTATTGAAAAACTTAAAGGATTATAAATAAATTAAATTATCTTTTTACTATGAGGTCCTGAAAAAAATATCTTTAGTAGAATAAGAAGGAACCTTAGAGATCTCAAGTTCCTCAACAGACACAAAAGGAATTTGGACAATGGACAACACAATCTCTGAAGATCTTTCTAATTTTTGAGTTACTGTTGCATCTATCTATCTATCTATCTATCTATCTATCTATCTATGCATAATAATAATAATAATAATAATATAATGATAATGAACACAGATAGTTGCAATTTCATAGGCAGTCCAGAACCTTTTGGATTGTAATTGTGAGAAGGAATACTTGGACTTTGGAGGGAGGAGCTCCATAAGAGAATAGATCATTGGATTTTATATTTGCTATTTATTTGTTTTCCTTTCCTTGCAATCTCAGTGCTTAGCACAGTGCCTGGAAGCTTAATAAATGTTCGTTGACTTGATTTGGCCACATGTGACAAGAATGAGGAACTTTTTGTTTTGGAGGTAAATAAGAAAGTTATCTAATAGAGAAAGTGCAAGAAATTCAACCAATAGATAGAAGACATATTGAATGAGGATTAACAGTAGGATATAAAGGTAGTTACCCTAATATCTAAGACATGCAAAGTCTTCCTGGTCAAAATGTACTGCAAATATCTTTCCCTGAGAAAATAAGTGAAAGAGTGAAGCATTTAATTAAACTTTTCCCTTTGTCTCCATCTCTATCTGAATAGGGCAGCTATTTTCTCCTTTTTAAATATGTTTAAGCCATTTGGTTTGATGTACATCTTTGAAAACAAGTTGTACTTACTACAAAAGTATTAATAATTATTTCATTGTGATATTGTCTGTATATTAAGTGAAGAAGGAAATATGATGTAGGACACCAGTGGACAGCTACACAGGACTAATTCTCACCAGAATAATCTCTGTCTAAAATATTTGTGCTATTTTCCCTGAGAGACTAGCTATTATCCTGAGAAATATTATCAATATTTTGTTTGTTTGTTTGCTTATAACTCGTATATCTCTGAGATAAATCAATGATGACTTACATGCAGATGTTACTTAGAACCCAGGTGCATGTGGGGAACTTCCTGCCTCCAAATCTACAAGAGCAGAGAAGAGGCATTGCCTCTGAGTCTGCCTATTGGGAGGATAAAGGTGTGATCTGAAAAGAAAATATCCATGTCCTTAGGGTGAAATGATATTTATATAGAGATTTAAGGTTTGCAATGTTCTTTATGTATTACCTCAATGGAATAAATTTCTACTATTAATTATGTATTATTTCATAATGAGTTCCCCTTTATTCAGAATGAGGAAACTGAGGCTGATAGAATGTTAGTCCTAGTTGTCTTGATATATAACATACAACATAATAATAAGAGTACTGAGTTTAAACTGAGGTTGCTTTTATTACAGTTTCAGTAAATTTTCAATTCTAAAATTTCAAGTTTAACATTGTACAGTGTATTTATAGCACAAGCATTTGTCACCAGTTTAGTAAGCTTCTGGTATTTTTGTTGTTTTTTATGACTGTTATTGTTAAATATTTATCTTTTTTTGAGAAAGATAAAAATGGTATGAAACAAGTTATTATTTTTGGACTGACCCTGCTATTTCAAGGGTATAGGGAGTATCCAGGAAGTAAACCTCTTTCAATATAGGTCAGTACCTTCTTCAAAATATATGTAATCCTAGAGGTTGCCTGAGGGTAGCTAAGTGGCAGAGAGTGCCAGATTTGCACTCAGGAAGACTCATCATCCTGCGTTCAAATCTCAGACACTTACTCCCTAGACAAGTCACTTAACCCTGTCTGCCTCAGTATTTTTCATCAGTCAGTTGAGCTGGAGAAGGACATGATAAACCACTCCAGAATCCTACCCAAAAAACTTCCAGATGGCATCACAAAGAGTTGGACACAAATGAAAAAGAACTAGATGAAATGAAAGTGAGGTTACCTGGGGTACCAAGCAATTAGAAGACTCAGAGGTATAGAGCCAGGATGTGCTATATATGACATTAGAATTTAGATCTTAACTCTGAGGTCAGTTTTCTATCCATTTCACCACACTGATTCTCTCTTCTACTACTTTTAAAAAAGTTTTCAAAATTTTTAAAAGTTTGTATACCATATTTATTGTAGATTACAACTATCCAATATAGTCTTATCTATTTAAAATACTGTCTTATTACTTGCTGAAATGGTCTTTTTTAATGTGTTTCTGTAAATTTCAAAATTTTTAATTGTGTGCTCCAAGATCATCTATCCATTCAGAGTTGGCTTGGTGAAGAACCTAAATTTCTTTAACATCATGGAAGGTTTTATTTGGACATATCAGTTTTCATCATTTTTACCATACCAAAAATATGTTAACATTTATCTCATCATGCTTTAATTCCAGGATTTTAGTCACTTAACATATTCAGACTCAGATTTCTCCTCAATGACTATATGCCTGATGCTCACCCTATAGAAAATTAAGATATTTGTATCACTTTTCTCCATTTGATTTCTTTATCTCTCGGAGATTTCAGTTTATATTTATCCTTGGCACACACTATAAATTTTATATTTGTCTAATCCAAATTGCATCTTCACATTTTAAAAGTTTGCATGAGATGAAGTAGCAGCTTAAAGTAACTTTCAATGACCATGTATATCTATATGCTAGTTATAACAATGTAGCAAGACTCCATCTATGACAGGAAAACTATATTCAATTCTATGTGGATAGTATGATAATGGATTTATAGCTAGGCAAAAAAAAAAACACTATTAACTTAAAATGTCTCCTGGGAAGGTACCATTTTTTATATCAGTCTTTATTGATAGATCCAAGTTAGTGGCATTTTTAAAATAGTTTTCCATATGGTATCAGATAATTCAATGTTTTGCATTGAATTTTAGCCTAGCCCTGAGGCAGTTTTAAATCTTTGTTCGTGTTTATGTCTCTGTGTGTGTGTGTGTGTGTGTGTGTGTGTGTGTGTAGAATGAAAAAATACCCCAGGTACAAAAGTTATCACCAAAATTTAAGTTAGGAAGGGACTACAAAACAAGACTAAAAGTGTCAGAAAGGGGGGGGGGTGGCTAGGTGGCGCAGTGGATAAAACACTGGCCCTGGATTCAGGAGTACCTGGGTTCAAATCTGGTCTCAGACACTTAGTAATTACCTACCTGTTTGGCCTTGGGCAAGCCACTTAACCCCATTTGCCTTGCAAAAACCTTTAAAAAAGTGTCAGAGAAACAATATTGTAAAATGAAAAGATGGGAAGATCCAAAGATTTATAGTTATAAGTTGTATAGCACATATTTTGGTAACTGCCTGGTGATATCCAGTCACCTAATGTTGCATACAGCATTTGGAGATAGTGTGAGAGGTGAGATTTGATTTTCTGATCTGTAAAAACTGTCAATGTTTGTTCTCTACTCTTAACAAAATCTAAGAGCATCCTCTTTGAGAGACAGATGGGCAAAGGAGCTCATCCTCTGATATTATATCTGAACACCATTGCTATTTCATTAACTTTTTCAACCCATATCCTTACCTGTATCCTTAGATCATCTTATTGATGTAATAATTAGGACTATTATAATCTGAAAGCCTCAATTTTTTTGCACATTTCTGGAGTTCTTCAGGTCTAATTTACATTTTTACTATTTAATATATTTACAGCATAGGACTAGGCCATGAGTGCAGAACTGAATTTAAGTTTTGCAGTTTTGGTGTTTTGGGGTGACTTATTTGATAATCATGAAATAAATAATGAACAACTGTATACCTGTAATACTTTTTCCATACCTTCTATTGTTATTTGGACAATATCCTAATTTGTAGTAAGTCTTTTTAAAATTAATAATAATATAAACTGTGACTGCTTTCTTCTTCAGAAACACATAGTTTAGAAATATATAGTTTGAGGTCACTTATGTTTTCACTTTCTGGTAATACTGATGGAATAAGGCAGATGATGATAAAGTGCTTTGCAAATAATTATGCTATTTTGAAGTGCTAGAGCTAAAATTATGGCTTTTATCTAGAACAGCCAATTCCCAATTTTTTTAGGGAACCTAGAGTTTCAGTTACCACATTTGACATAACGTTTGTCCTCTTTATCATATAAATAATGCTCAAACTGTGTTTAACATTGGATCCAACATGGATTTTTATTCTATTTGACATTTTTTCTATTTTATGGATGACAGAAATTTTTTACATAATCCTTTGGGAATGATTTTTGTTCTCACATTTCTTTTATTTTCAAACTTTTATTATTTGTATTTTGGTAGATATTGAAATACTTTTTTTCTTTGTGTTCCATTGACTTTGAATCTCCTTAAACTTTTGCTTTTCAATTTTAACTTCTGATTAAGGTTATCAGTGATTGATACTTTTATTTTTTCATTCCTATTGTATTCATTTCTTTTTTGCTGCCTTTCATTGAGTAATATGATTTTTGTTCTCTTTTATCTGTATTACTTAGATATCTATGTCATAATTCATTGGGTTTTTTTTCACAAACAAATAGTTTTTTCAACCTACTTCTGTGTTACTTGTCACTTGCCAATCCTTTTGACTTAGTGTGTGTAGTGTGGCAACTGCTACAGCATATACTGTTATAAGTAGGTCTTGACATATTTTTATGCTATCAAATACTTTTGCAAGACAAATGCCTTCATAATGATATAGAAATTATAAGCTTTAAAAATTATTTGTTTTAATATCACCAATGTTCATACTATCAAACCCAAAGGGTTTTTTTTAATTCTATCCAATATGTGTCAATATTATTTTCAAATTCCTTCAAGATTGGCATTATCATTGTTATTTATTTTATTATTAGGTAATATATTGGGAATTTATGATACCTTCAATTGAATGATCTTTTTCCTTTCCAATTTTCAGTAACTACTCCACTGCCAAATTTATTTCATCTAATCTGAGTTTGAATTTTTTTCTTTTTCCTTGCCCTACACTTTATTTCAATTAGTTCTATAACATGTTATATATTTTTGTTCATTTTGCAGCTGAAGATATCATGCACAAAGTTTAGATAGAAGAGATTTATTATAATAAGAATGATCTGATTCTAATGTTGTTATGATGTAGCACTGCCATATAATAAAAGTATTCACAACCTCACATTGCTAACTTTAGTGGTGAAAGATGTCAGCATCTCATACTTCCAGAGAAGAGGTAATTGCTATAACTAATTTACTCTTCACTGTCATGCCATCTTTTGGTAGCAGAACACAGATGAATACTACTTGGTCCATTGTCCTCTGGATCAAGGTTATCATAATAATAATCCAGAAAAAGATTCAGGTTACTTATACTACTTTTTTGGGACCTTAAGCATCAAAAGTATCACCAGAGTCCAGATGAAGAGAAGTTCAACTATTGCTGTCATCCTCCTCCTCCTCCTTATCATCATCAATATTTCATTCTTCTCATCTTTTTCATTGGGTTTTAGACAGAAAGAGATCACCACAAATATATCTCCATCTATAATTTTTCATATTTAATGCTTTATAGAATATTATACAATTAGATAAACTGTTAGTTGTAGTTGAATAATGGTATCAGAGTATAAGCTTATCCTGAATAGGATCAATAAAAGTATCCTCTATAATAGCTCCAATAGAAGAAAGAACAAAAGAGCTGACATGTACTTCATCTTGTTGCCATGTGATTTTGACCTGTTAATATTTATAAAGCCTTTTGCTCATTTCAGGTTGCAAGTGCTAATATTTTACGAAGACATAGTTTAAAGATGTTATTATGAATTTTTTAGGATCAATGTTTTTCTGCAAGAATGTCAGTAAAGCTTTGGATTGTGCTAATGATCTGGTTCCTGTAGAATTTATTGTGTGAGTTGTTCAATAGATTTTTGATTCTGTATTTATTTAGTGTCTAATGTGTAATTCTTACCACTAGATCACATATTTCCATGTATTTTATAGTTATTATATTTTTTCAGATTATAGTGATGTGCTACATGTTTTTTTTTAATTTTGTAGAATGCTCTACATTAATCACTAGGTCCATAATCCTTTAGACAAATTATTCTACCACTTCTTTTGAAAATAACTTGACTTTGACTTGCTACCATAAACTTCCTTGGTTTTATTGCTTGTTAAATCATTCTTTGAAGATATCTGGTTAGTTGGGACCATGTGAATGTTATTAATTAGTGATCTTTGGATTTGATATTGGGCATTTGAGAATGTGTCCTTTGAGTCAATCTACTTTAGGGTACATTTCACATATCCATGTGAGTTTTTCTCTCATTAGAATTTACTAACATCTACAGTTTTGTATATGTTTGGCTTATTTCTGATGTGCCTAAAGAATATTAATCCTCTTCCTCCTTTCTGATGAGGAAGTATTACTCTTTCCTTAGGAATTGCTTTTAGTTGACAGGCCCTGAATATTGCTATTATTTTTTGTGTCGTTGTTATATTAATTTTCAAATCTGTTACATTCCAATTTGTTGATTTTAAAATGTTTCCATTAAGAGTGGAATTACAAAGGTGTTAATGGATCTAATGACATTTTTCTCATTCAGGATATTAGAAAAATCTCTTAGCATATTCAGCCCTAGCTTTGTCTATGATATCCTTAGATCCAATATGTTTTGCTTGGAGGAAGTCAAGGAATTCATAGTTATAATTTTCATCCATTAGTTCCATGTGACTTCCAGATTGAAGTTCAAAGTTTTCTGACTCTATATTTTCTGGATACATGTTAAAAATTTTATACTTAATGACTCCAAATGATATTTTGATATCATTAGAGAAATATTCCTTGAGATTTAGGGGCCGTTTGAAATATTTTTTTGAGTCAAATAGTCTTATATTATTCATATATATCAAAGGAGGAAGGTATTTTGTTTCAACTTTTTTAATTTAAAATCTACACTTAGATCTGTAGGAGAGAGATAATAATGGTAGTGCATGAATTACTTAAATATTTCTCTAAAAATAATTCAATTTATACAAAATATCTTTGATATTATTGTGTTGATGGAATACCTTAAGGAAATAAAGTTTTCTTTGTGATCTTCAAATATTATAGTGATATAATTATACTTAGTAATGTTATATTTAAAGTTCATGAATAAGGCACAAGTATGGAACTGAGACAAAGACTTTGCTAAAAATAAAAAGGCAGTATAACTGTTATAATACTTTTAGGCAAATAGTTGGTAATTATTGTCAATAATAAATTGTTCATTATTCCCCAAGAAGTTTTTATTACACTTTTTTTATTCTCAATTAATATCATATTTTCATGTATAGTTTAGTCCTCAACTAATATCCTGTTTTCTTGTTAAGTGGTACTAATTTGTTTGCATTGCATAAAGAAATAATTTATTTATATATGTTATTTTCATCATTTGGTAATAATAGTTATAGAATACCATATATTAAGAAAGTTAGGTTCAGGATTTCATGTGTTAATAAGCTAGTAAAGGTTGGTGCTGTTGTTGTTTTCTATTAATTCATCCACTACAATGAAGTATCTGAATCAATCTTTATGGTTCTCATCTGGCTTTTGAGCATGGTTAAGGAATAGGTTCTTTTTCTTCCCTTGTTTCCTTCATTGTATGAAAGATCCAAAAGCTTTGTGTTTCACATTCAAACATGACTTTTCAAAGGCAATCAGGAATTTTTCCATGTCCACCTTCATTGTGGGGTTGTTTGTTAATTCTTAATTCTTTATTTCTCTAGCATTTTGATGAATATTGACTTGCTTTTTTTAATCCTTTGTGTCATTTTGAATTCTTGAATAGTTTTAAGCATTTCTTTTTATTTGTCCCTTGAGGGCACCTGAATTTCTGATTCAATTTCTAATTCAATTCAATAATTCTTGATTATATTAGATGTTTTTTGTTGCTATTGTTCCTTGTTCAACATTATGATGCTTACAAAGTATTCTAGGTACAATTGTATCCTTTCAAATGTCTTGCTACACATCTTTAGGAGTTCTCACGTGTCTTTTCTGCCATTCAGGACTTTGAGGTCTGCTAGGGTTATTCCTTGAAAATTCTACCTTTTATTGTTTGATGCTAACTAAGGCAATTGTCTAAATATATACTGCTGTTTAGGTCCTGAAATATTTTTGCACCTCTTCTCAAACATCGTAAAATAATATATATACATTATATGTATATTTAGTATGTGACATGCACTTTCTAGATTTTCTTTTCAAAATTCCATTCTAAGTATGCTTCTCTCCTTTTAAAATTATTTCTAATACAATTTTCTTTAATATATATTATATGTATAGATTTACATAAATATCTAATATCTAATTAATTATATATATAAATTTAAATAATATAGTTTTCTGGAGTTTAAGAAAAGTTAAGATTTTTCAAAAACCTCAAGGGCTTTTATTTGTTTCTCTTTAATTTAGTATTTCTTCATTTTTTCTCTTTTTTATTTAATCTAGGATAAAACATAATGTATTATTTGTTTGCTTTGGTCTTGTACTGTTCAGCATTATATTGTTGTGTAAATTCTGGCTGAAATTAATCTTGACAAAAAACAACAACATATGAACCATTTTTATATAACTGATTAGATCTTTTTCCAGTTTTATAATGATAAAGCATTGTAATAGAATGAAAAGATTAATGTTTTTAAGTTCATTTCACTTATACCTATACTTTGCTTATTTCAGTGTTCAGCACCATCTGTGCTGAAGCATTTCTAACAGTTGGAGTGTTGGTATTTCAGATTTCATATACATTTCTTCCTTTTATGGTAACAAAGATTGAAAAGGAATTATTTTCTCTTCTGTCCTCCATGTCAAGAGAATCATTATGACAATTTTAACTAGAATCAGCCTGAAATGTAATGATACCCATATATTTTTATGATTCAAGGAAAATTTTTCATAGATGGCAGTATAGATTTAGTGATAATGAATCTGACCTCAGAAACTTAATTACATAGCTATGTGATCTTGGGCAAGTCACTTAATCCCATTACCTTAAAAAACCCCAAAAATAAAATAAAAAATACAAATTTAGTGAAAATATCAAAATACAAATAACTGGCATTTTAGGATTTTTTGTTAGTTCTTATAGTAGTTCCAGGCACAAAGAGTTGTTGCTATGACTCACTATGGTTGGGATTTCCCTATATTGTCTCACTTACCACTTGGACAATTGGTTAAGATTTGTTAGAGGTAGTCATCAACCTAAACAGTTAGAGATAACTTGGGATCATGAGACTAAAGGAACAAGGACTAGCAGTATTACTCAGATCAGCATTCCTGCTAGCATCTTTGTACTTTTAGCCATCATTCATAAAATTAAATATTGTAGAGATGAAAAATTTCCACCAAAAGGGAAGAAAAGTCAAAGAAGAAAAGTCAAAAGAAAGGGAAGAAGAGTCAATGCAGAAAGTCATCTCAGGTAGAAAAAAGAGGTGACATGCTAGGCAAATAAAAAAATCACCTTGATTACCACCTCTGTTCAGGAAGTTGACTTCAACTGTCTGGGAAAGATGTCCTTTATATAAAAGCTATAAAATTTTAGGGCCATGGATGAGATAGAGAGGGATTCAGATACATTTAACAAGAGTGTAAGTCCTAGAACTCCAGGACATAGGAATTAGCTATAAACATTCAAACAAAGATGACATAAAGACAAAATTTCTTCAAACATCATTTAGGATATCAGATAGAAACGAGTCATTAGTTTTTCATCCCCTAGGGACATGTAAGACAATTATATATGTTTGGAGCAGATGAAGTTTTGAGTAGATGTAGGGATCTGGATTGACTCATAGAATGTTCCCCAATTTGAATAAAGAGTTCTTCTGCTTTCCTCAAATAGCATATTCTTTTCTCTCCCTGACATTGTGCCAAATTTATCATTAAAAACTGACAGGGGCAGCTAGGTGGCATAGTGGATAAAGCACCGGCCCTGGAGACGGGACTACCTGGGTTCAAGTCTGGTCTCAGACACGTAATAATTACCTAGCTGTGTGGCCTTGGGCAAGCCACTTAACCCCATTTGCCTTGCAGAAAAACCTAAAAAAAAATTGACAGACCTGAACATTCCTTTGGATCAATGACAATTTTTTTTAATTTCAATTAATATTGTATTTTATTTTTCTAATTATAAGTTATAAAAGTTTTTCAACATTTATTCACATGCATATGCATATTTTTAAGTTACATAATTTCCTTCTACCCTCCCTTCCCACCCCCTTCCCCTCAGTAGTGAACAGTAAGGTGAAAATTGTACATACACATTTCTGTTTAAAATGTTTACAGATTAGTCATTTTTGGTATGAGGAATTAAGGCTAAGGAAAAAGAAAGAAAAGCACGAGAAAGGAAAGAAATACATAAGAGGATTTTTTAAAAAGTGAATGTAGTGTTCATTTACATTCTGTAGGGTTTTTTGGTTTTGTTTTATTTTTCTTCCTTTGGATGGGGATAGCATCGTCCATTGTCCATAGCCAGTCTCCTTGCTTCCAGAAGAAGCTCTCTGAACTGCTGAAAGGAGTTGCATCCATCAAGGCTGATCACCTTACAATGTTGTTTTTTATATGTACAATGTTGTCTTAGTTCTACTCCCTTCACTCATCATCAGTTCCTGTAATTCATTCCATTCTCCTCTAGAGTTTGACTATTCATGGTTTCTTATAGAATAATAGTATTCCATAACATTCATATACTATAACTTGCTCAGACATTTCCCAATTGATGGACATCCATTTTTGTCACTACAAAAAGAGCTGCTATGGGTACTTTGGAACATGTGGGACTTTTCCTCTTTTTTAATGATTTCTTCTGGATATAGACTTAGTATTGAAATTTCTGGGTCAAAGGGAATGAATAGTTTTATTGCTCTTTGGGCAAAACTCCATATTGCTCTCAAGAATGGTTGGATCAGTTTACAACTCCACCAACAAAACATCAATATCCCAATCTTCCCACAACCTTTCCAGCTTTGATCATTGTCCCTTTTTCTCATCTTAGCCAGTCTGATAGGTATGAGGTAATACCTCATAGTTGTTTTAATTTACCTTTCCCAATCAGTAATGAATTGAAGCATTTTTATATGATTATGTATAACTTTAATTTATTCATTTGAAAACTGTCTGTTCATATCCTTTGACCATTAATCAGTTGGGGGATGATTAATAATCTTATAAATTTGATGCTGTTTTCTACATATTCTAGAAATGAGATATTTATCAGAAGACTAAATATGAAAATTGCTCCCCAGATTTCTATTTTGCTTCTAATTTTGGCAGTATTCGTTTTATTAGAGAAGCACTTTTTAATGTAGTATAATCAAAATCATCCATTTTGCAACTTATGATGTACTCTATTTCTTGCTTGGTCATAAATTTTTCCCCTTTCCATAGATCTGACTGAATATTTCTTGGTCCCTTAATGTGTCAATGGTGTCATTCTTTATGGCTAAATCCCACATCCATTTTGACCTTATTTTAGTGTATATGTGTATGTATGTATGTATGAGATGTGTGTCTATGACTAGTTTTTGCCATACTATTTTCCAGTTTTTCCAATTATTTTTGTCAAATAGTTAATTCTTATCCCAGATGTTAATGTTTCTTTTTAATTTGCCAAACAGTAAATTACTATAACCATTACTACTGTTTCATTTGAACCTATCCTAATCTTCTGATCTTAACCGGTACCAGACAGTTTTGATGACTGCGGCTTTATAATATAGTTTTGATCTGGTAGAGCTAGGCCACTTTTCTTTACAGATTTTTCATCAGTACCCTTTCTATTCTTGCCCTTCTGTTTCTCTAGATGAATTTTGTTACTATTTTTTTTCTAGTTTGGTAAAATAGTTATTTGGTAGCTTGATTGGTATGACACTGAATAAGTAATTTAATTTGGATAGAATTGTCATTTTTATTATATTAGTTCAACCTTATTGTGAGCAATTCCTATATAAATAGACATTTCAATGTATAGGAATATTCAAGACTAGCATTTGATACTCTGATTTCTCCCATAGTTCATCTTTGTAAGATCATCAAGCTTGCTTGATTTTTATTTTATTTTATTATTTAAATTGCAGTGAACATGAGTTGACATTTATTTTTTGGAAAGTATCAGTCACCAAGGGAGAGGAGAAATTAAGATCCCCAAACCACCTATTGAATCAAATTTAGATTTTTTTTTAATTTTTACTTTGATTTTAGATTTAGATTTATTTTTATTTAGATTTTAATTATTATTATTATTTAAAATAATCTTGAATCAAGAAATATTTAAGTTTCTATGCTTTCATCTGGAACTATGTCTAAATGGCAATAAAACTGTTCATATCCTTTGATCCAACAATATCAATATTAGATTTTTATACCAAAGAAATCATTAAAAACTGGGAAAAGTCTCACATGTTTAAAAATATTTATAGCAGCTCTTTTTTTAGTGTCAAAGAACTGGAAGTTGAGGAGATGTCCACCTTTTGGGACAAGTTATGATTTATGAATATTATGGAGTACTATAGTTCTATAAAAAATCATGAGTGGTTGAACTTTAAAGAAGTATGGAAAGACTTGCATGAATTGATGCTGAGTGAAATGAATATAATCAAGATAGTATTGTACACATTAACAACAAGATGATGTTCAGAGAACAAGGACAATCCTGAGAGACCTGCTTTAGACAATGCCATTCACATTCAGAGAAAAAAACTATGGATTCTGAATGCAGAATTAAGCATGTTATGTTCACTTTTTAAAATCCTCCATTATACTGTCCTTTCTTTCTTATATTTTTTCTTTCCCCTTAGTTCTAATTCCTCTTTCACAACTTAACTCATAAGGAAAATGTTAAACAACCTTAAACCAGACTGGTCACTGCCAGAAGGAATAGGGAGGCAAGAAAGGGTAATAGAAATATGGAGTTCATAAATTTACAAATAGATGAATGTTGAAAAATGGTTTTGCATGTTATTGGAAAAATTATATAAAATTTCAATTGAAAAAAGTTGCTCTGCTTTCTACAGCGGATAGGTACAAAAGAAGAAATATAGATTATGTATCATACCATACCATACAATATAATACAAATTCTAATAAGTGGCAGAGGGGAAGCCTTTTAGGGCCCATTTTGGGTAGAGCTCTGTGTGAAATGCCAGGGTGATACAAAATTAAATTGTTATATAAGGCACCCATGAGGAATTTATAATCTTATGTTTTATACCAAATAAAAATATAATATTAAATAATATACAGTAAGTTATTGTTATAAAATCCAGTCCTTTGTGAAAAGATGGAGAAGGTTAATATCAAGCAGGGAAATTAGAGAAGATTTCATAGAAAAAGTGCTATTTGAGCTAGCCTTAAAATATTTTTAAAAATTAAAATATTATAGAAAGAATGGGAAGGCATTCTAGACATATTGAGAAGAGAATTGAAAGCTGTGATTTTAAGAGTCAGACTTGTCGAGTTTGAACAGCTCAAGTATGTTAACAATGGTTTCGACATTTAACTAACTTTGTTTTATTAGGGAAGGAAGACACAAAAAAAATAACTCAAAGATAATGGAAAACATTGCATAATCAGATACTAGATCAATAGTTCATATTACAGTAAGTTCATAAAGCAACATGACCTGGAAAAATCAGGAAGCTTCATGAAATTTTATGAAGGAGGTAGGTTAGGGGTTTGATCTCAAAAAAAAAAAAATGAGGAGATATGGTTAAGTGGAGAAAAAAAGAAGTTCATAGAGCTATAGGAATTTCAGAAGAGATAAACACATGGGTAAAAGTGTTAGTGATGACAATGCAAATAATATTTCTTGAGTATAGTGGTGTGAAATGTTTAGTAACTCTAGTTGGTTAGATTTGGGAGATTAGTTTAAATTCAAAAGATGGGTACAAAGTGTCTTGAATGTCAAGTATAAAAAAATCTAAAATTACTTCCATAAATAGTTTGGGGTTCTTAATTTTTCCTCTCTCTCTTGGTGCCTAATGCTTTCCATAAAATAAATGTCAACTCATGTTTTCTGCAATTGAATTGAATGGAAAGTGATGACCAATTGATACAAAATTGTCAATATGGATCAAAATAGTCATTTTTTATACTCAAATATTTTATAGTCTTTTTAAGTATTGGTTTTTAAGTGATTGGCTTGAAAATCATTATAAATATCATTATTTATGGAATCAATTATTTTCACTATTAGAATGAACTATTTCATAGTTATATAAACAGTTATGACATTGTACAAATACTTTACCAGATAGTCTTATGAACAAAGAATACATTTCAGAGAATATGTTACTTAATCAGGAAGGAACAATGAGCCTCATGCAGACTGATTCTATTAAATTCAATTCAAATTAACAGGATTTAAAACTCAAAGGAAGTTAAAATCATCTAGCCTACTTTATAGTTAAGGAATTTGGTACTAAAATCATTTTATTCAGGTAGTAAATGGCAGAAAAAAATTCAAACCTGGGTCTTTAATTTCTAAATCCAGTTATCCTTTCATTATATAAGGCTATCAAATTCATTAATACAAATAAATATTAAGCACCTTTTGTGAGATTACTATGCTAGATACTTGGATGAGCTGAAGTTTAGAAAGGCACTCTTCAAGTTCTAATGGAGGAAAAATAAGACACAAATAAAGCTAGCTTCCTCTTCAAAATCTTTCTGTTTTAGTTTACCCTTGACAAGGTGGGGAGAAACTTTTGAATTCAAGTACATGAACTCCTGGTATCTACCACAATTTTCTCCTCAGGGGTAAAAAAAAGCACACTGTGGTCAATTTTTAAACTCCTGAATTGTCTTCTAGATAGTCAGTAGTTTTAGCTTTGGACATACATAGTGTATACTACCAGATTCCTATGTCTGAGGAAGATAAGGAACATAATTCTTTCATCTTTCCAGGGACTTGCAATTTATCTTTCCACAAGCTAATCCATGTAGTTATTTTAACAGCAATTTATTGTTTACAAAATAGCCCCAGAAATTGGAGGGATGCTCATTAGGACTATTCTTCAAAACCACATATTGCCCATAAGTAAAATTGTTGGAATTTATAGTGAGAACTTAGAGAGACCAGATGAATACTCACCTAGAAAAAAACTGAGAAAAAGAGACTGTCCACTGAATGTACAAAGGCCTTTTAATCCGATATGAACACTGAGTGATGCATCCAGTTAAAAAGACTATATATATATATACATATATATATATGTATATATATATATCTTTAAGAATATGTATAAACATATAACATATATTCATAAACATATGTATGCTTAACAATAATATTTTTACAGCTAGCTAGTTTTACTTTGACAGTTTTTCATGCTTATTGCTTTTGATTGATTGATTGTTGAATATTACAGATTTGCATGCACTTTGGAGATATATATATATGTGTTTTGTCTAGGTATGTTGTCATTGCAGTATTTTCCCAATAATGTTCTATATAGTATCATGTTTATTGCATGCATTTTTATTAAAATTTACTTTTATTTCCAGTTCCAAACTCTCTCCTTTCCTCACCAATTGAAAACCAGCATGATATACATTATACATAAGAAGTGATGAAAAAATATATTTTCATATTAGCTTTACTCTTTTTCCCCTCAAAAAATGAAAGAAAAATAACAAAAGATAAAAAAATGCTTCAATCTGTGTTCAAAGTTCACCACTTCTCTCTCTCTGGAGATAGATAGCATTTTAGGAAATTTTATGAATTTTCTGAAATTTTGGTGGATAATTGTATTTAGTCCACTGAACTTGAGGTAAATCATTGTATTGATCAGAATTACTAAGTCTTTCATAGTTGATTATCTTTACATTATTGATGTTTCTGTATATATTATTCTCTTAGCTCAACTTATTTCATTTTGCATCAGTTCATATAAGTCTTTCCATATCTTTCTCAAGTTATCTCATTCATTATTTCTTTTTTAAAATTTTTTTCATCCACATGCACAAGTATTTTTTAAATTACAAAATATCTGTCTACCCTCCCTTTCCACCCCCTTCCACTCAATGGCAAACAGAAAGATAAGAATTGTACATACATATTTTTATAAACATATTTTCAGATTAGTCAATTTTGGTATGATGAATTAGGATTAAGGGAAAGCAATACATCAGTTAAGTTATATAAAATTTTCATCAGATTCTGAGGTGGGTTTTTTGTTTGTTTGTATTGTTTTTTCTTTCTCTGGATCAGGATAACATTGTCCATAGTGGTCTAAAATGGTTATCCTAGCTCTCTGAACTGCTGAGAAGAGCTGCTTCCATCAAGTATGATCATCTCCCAGTGTTGTTGTTAATGTGTACATTGTTCTCTTGGTTCTGCTCCCTTCTCTCAGCTACAGATGGTAGAAGTCATTCCATGCATCTCTAGATGTCAAACATTTATAGTTTCTTATAGAATATTATTACATTGTATTCATATACCATAACTTGTTTAGTCGTCCCCCACTTGATGGGCACCATTCATTATTTCTTTTTTTTTTGTTCCACTGGTTTATTTTCCTTTCATTTTTAAAAAAAATTTCAAAATTTTATATTATGGCAATAATCTTGTTGTGAGAGTAATCATCCCCCACCCCCGCAAAAGGATGAGAAACTTAAAGAATAGTGAAAGAGAAAAAAAAATGTACTTCAGTCTGTATTCAGATGCCAATGGCTGTCTGGGATGAGTTGCTTTCTTTATCATAAGTCCACCAAAGAAGTTGCTTCAATATTTTCCCCACAATTGCCATCACTAGCTGTATTTCCCTCCACCATATTGCTTCCAACTTTCATGTTTTTTTCTATTCTCTCTCTCCTCTCATTCTGTCCCTGCTCAGAAATGTGTTGTATCTGAATACCCTCTCCCATGATCTTCCCTCTCTTCTAACACCTATTCCCCCCCTTCCCTCCCCCCATTCCCCCTTATCTCATCCCTTTTGTCTCATTTTTCTCTAGGGTAAGATAGATTTCTATACCCTATTATGTGTGTAGTTATATCCTCTCTGAGCCATTTCTGATGAGAATGAAGGCTCACTCATTACCCCCTCACTGTCCCCTCCTTTTACTCTACTGTAAAAGATTTCTCTTGATTCTTATGTGAAATATCTTAGCCCCTTCTTCTTGTCCTTTCCCTTCTTCCAAGAACTTTGCTATATCACCGCTTTCCCCATATGATACCATCATATTCAGCTCATTCCTATGCCTTGTCTATATATGATCTTTCTAACTGCTCTTATGAATGAGAAAGTTCATCTGTATTATTAGTATCTTCTTCCCATGCAGGAATGCAACAGGTCCACATAATTAAGTTCCTCATAGTTAGTCCTTCTCATCTACCCCCTCTATGGTTCACCAGAGTCCTGTACTTGGACATCAAATTTTCTGTTCTGCTCTGGTTGTTTCAATAGGAAAGTTTGATTGTTTCATTGAAAGTCCATCTTTTCCCCTTTGCCCTGGAGTTGTGAGGATGGTCATGCCCAGATATGGTTGTATGGAGGCCCAAACTGCAACCTGGATCTGAGGGTGGTCCAGCATCTGAGTCCTGCCTCAGGGAGAGCAGAGAGATTTCTGCAGTCTCCCCCAACCTCCTTACTATCTATGGGCTAAGAGCGCTGGACATGCTGGATAACTCTGCTGATTCCTGCTGTGGGTTCTCATTGTAGGGCTGCTCTGAGACCAGAGCTCCACTGAACTCACTCTAGTGAGACAGAGTTCTCTCACCCCATTATTTCTTACAGACCAATACTATTCCATTTGAGACATGCTCTCAGTTTCTAATTTTTTGTTACCACAAGAAATGAGCTGCTCTAAATATTTTGGTACATGTAGACCTTTTATCCTTTTTCTTTTATCGATTTAGGATATAGACCTAGTAGTAGTATTGCTAGGTCAAAGGGTATGCAAAACTGTATAGGCCTTTGACTATAGTAGCAAATTATTCTGCAGAATGAAAGGATCAGTTCACAATTTTACCAACAGTGCATTAGTGTCACTATTTTTTTCCACATCCCTTCTAATATCCACCATTTTTGTTTCTAGTCATGGTAGCCAATCTTAGAGGTATGAGGACGTACCCAAGAGTTGTTTTAATTTACATTTTTCAAATCAATACTTATTTGTAACATTATTCACATGGTTAAAGATAGTTTAGATAACTTCTGAAAACTTTGTAAATAACCTTTGACCATTTATTAACTGGGGAATTTTATTTTTTAAAATAAATTTGGCTCAGTTTCCTAAATATAGGAGAAGTGAAGCTTTTGTCAAAGAAATTTGATGCGGATATTTTTCCTAATTTCCTGCTTGTCTTATAATTTTGATTGCATTGGTTTTGTTTGAGGAAAACACTTCCTAATTTAATGTAATCAAAAGTATTTATTTTTCTTTCCAAGATACTTTCTATTTCTTATGTGATCACAAACTCTTCCATTATCAATGCATCTGGCCTAATGTCCCCTGAATTTCTTTGTAGCACCCTTTATATTTTAATCATGTACCTATTTTGATCTTATCTTGGTATATGATATTAGATATTGTTGTATGTCTGCTATTTCCAATTTGTTTTCAGCAATTTTTGTCAGATAATGAGTTCTTGCCCTAGTATCTTGGATCTTTTGATTTATTAAACATCAGGTTATATGCTCATTTACATGTAACATTAAAATGTATTCACTCTATTTCATTTTCAACAATTCCAAAGACCTGAGATGCCAGAAAAATCATCCTTGTTATCTTACAACACTGTCACTAATGCTAGTGTTTGGACTTACCTCAGAAAATCTTTGCAAGGGATTGCAAAGATTTTCAGCCTGGGGAGAAATATATTCCAAATTTCAGAACCTTTGGTATGGAACTATCTCATCATTTATAATTTATAATGATTTGGAACATTTTTTCATATGATTATATATAGTTTTAATTTAAGCATTTGAAAATTTTCAGTTGGGAAATGACTTGCAACTTTATCCATTTGCTGCAGTTCTCTATATTTTAGGAATGAGTCCTTTATCAAAAGCATTAACTGTGAAATTTGTTTCCCAGCTTTCTGTTTTCCTTCTAATCCTGGTTGCATTGGTTTTATTAGTGCAAATACTTCTTAATTTAGTATAGTTAAAACCATCCATTTTGTGATTTATAATGTTCTCTCTTTTTTATTTGGTCAAAAATCCCTTCTGTGGGGGGGGGGGGGGGAGGGGGGGGAGTCAAGATGGCAGTATGAAGGCAGGAATTCCCAAAAGCTCTTTCCCAAAAAACTTCAAATGCTGTAAAAATTATGAGACTAACCAAATTCTAGAAGGGTAGAACCCACAGAAAGACTGGGTGAAGCAATTTTCCAGTCTAAGACAACTTGGTAGTTCTTTGTGAAAGATCTAGTCCACCAGGACCATGGTTGAAAAGAGCTGTAGTGCAGCCCAGGTTGGAGCTCTACTGCACCATAGCAAATCAGCTCTAGCTTTCCAGGAAAAGCCCAGGGCACCTGGGTCCCTGGAAGTGCCTGGGTCCTTGGAAGCAGGAGTAGTTTCCAGACCTCTTGAGCCAGGGATCCATGGGACAGCCTAGAGAGGCAACAGAAGAACTCAGCCACACCATAGAGAGCACAGAGGTCAATGCCGGACTCCAGGGACCTATGGAGTCACTCAGCAGTTACTTCCAGAGTTCTCAGTTCACAGATAGTAAGAAGGTGGGGAGAGATTGCAAAGGTCTCTCCAGTATACCTGGTGCTGGACTCTGTTGCTTTATACATAATCAGATCCAGGTCACAGTTAGGCCCCCCACACTACCACAGCAGAGCAAGGATCCTCCTCCCAGCTCCAGAGAGAGGGGAGTGCGTGTGGTCATACACAGACCATAACACTGGCCAGGAGAGCAGTGAGAGCCTCTCAAAACACATTGAAATATTACTTTAGTTCCATGGAGGATCAAAATACTCAGGAGATGACAAAGTCAAAGCTTCTGTATCCAAAGCCTCCAAGAAAAATAGAAATTGGCCACAGGTTGTGGAAGAACTCAAAAAAAAAAAAGACTTTGAAAAACAAGGGAAGGAGAAGAAAAATTTTGAAGAGAAATGAGAGTGACACAAGAAAATCATGAAAATCAAGTCAGCAACTTGGTGAAGGAGATACAAAAAAATCATGAAAGAAAATAACATGTTAAAAACCAGTTTAGGGGCGGCTCGGTGGCTCAGTTAATAAAGCACTGGCCCCAGAGTCAGGAGTACCTGGGTTCAAATCCGGTCTCAGATATTTAATAATTACCTAGTTGTGTGGCCTTGTGCAAGCCACTTAAACCCATTTGCTTTGCAAAAACACCTAAAATAAAAAACCCCAGTTTAGATCAAGTCCTGCAGTCCAAAAGGCCAATGAGGAGAAGAATGCCTTAAAAAACAGAGTTGGCTAATTGGAAAAGGAGACAAAAACAATTCCGTCAAATATAGAATGTAACAAAATGAAGATGACGACTTTATGAGAAATTAAGAAATAGAAAAAGAAACCAAAAGAATGAACAACTAGAGGAAAATGTGAAATATTTCATAGGAAAAGCAACTGGAATGTGAAATGGATTCAGAAGAGATAATATAATAGTTATTGAGCTACCCTAAGACTCTGGGAAAAGAGTCTAGACTTCATTTTTCAAAAAATAATCCAGCAAAATTGCTGAGATTCCAGAAGCAGAAGGTAAAGTAGAAATTGAAAGAATCTGCCAATCATTTCCTGAAAGAGATCTCCTCCCCCCCAAAAATTCCCAGGAATTTTATAGTAAAATTCCAGAACTCCAAAGTCAAAGAAAAATCCTATAAGCAGACAGAATGAAACAATTCAATTACCATGGCACTACAGTCAGGATTATACAGGATTTAGCAGCATCTATATTACAGGCTTGTAAGACTTGGAAAATGAAATTCTGGAAGGCAAAAAAAAAAAAAACCCAACTTGGATTAAAACTGAGAATCAACTACCCAGCAATACTGAAAATCCTCTTCAGAGGAAAAGATGGATTTCCAATGAAACAGGGGACTTTCAGGCTTTCCTGATGAAGTGACCAGGGCCAAATGGAAAGTTTGATCTTCAAGTACAAGACTCAGGTGAAGCATAGAGAGGGTGGATAGGAAGGACTATTTATGAGGGATTTAATGATGCAGAACTGTGTGTATTCCTGCAGGGGAAGAAGATACTGATGCCTCATATGAATCTTCTCATTTATAAGAGCAGTTAGAAAGAGCATATATAGTCAAGGCACAGAAGGGAACTGAATGTGAAGGTATAATATAGTATAAACGTGAAGTCAATGGGTGAAAAATGAATGTACTGGGAGAAAGGGAAAGGTAGAATGGGATAAGATATTTGATGTAAAAAGGTCTATAAAAAGCTTTTGCAAAAGAATGGAAGGTGGGAAGGTGAGGTAGATTGAGTGAGCCTTCATTCTCATCAGAAATGGCTCAATGAGGAAATAATACACATTCTCAATAGAATATGGAAATGTATCTTACCCTAGAGGAAAAAAAAAAGAAAGTAAAGGGGTAGGAGAAGAGGGACAGCAGAAGGGGAGAGGAAGTGTTGGTGATAGAAGAGAAGGAAGATTATGAGAGAGGGTAGTCAGATACAACACACTTCAGAGGAGGGACAGGGTGAAAGGAGAGAGAGAAAAGAATAAATGGGAATGGGGAGGAATATAATTGAATGAAATACAATTAACAATAGCAACTAAGGGGAAAAGCATTGCAAAGCAGATTCTCTGATGGACTTATAAAGATAGCAATCTATCCCAGAGACAGAAGATGGTATCTGAATACAGTCTGAAGTAATTCTTTTTCCTCTGACTTTGTTTCTCTTGAGGTTTCTTTATCTCTTTTTGGGGAGGGTTGTTTATATTTACTTTCTTAACAAGATTATTGTAGTAATGTGAAAGCAAATTAATAAATCATTTCATCTGGTAAAAAAATTCCTTCCCTTTTCATAGACCTACCAGATAGAGCATTTCTCTTAATTGATCTCTTATTACCCTTTATATCTAAATTCTATACCTATTTTGACCTTATTTAGGTCTAGGATATGAGAAGTGGGTTTTGACTAGGTTTTTTCTATACTACTTTCCAGTTTCCCTAGCAGTTATTGTCAAATAGTTACTTCTTATGCCAGATGTCTTTGGATTGTTATACTTATTTACTAATGTTTCTTTTGTACCTACTCTAAGACACTGGTTCATTACTCTTATTTCTTCTTTTTTTTTTTGGCAAGGCAATATGGTTAAGTGACTTGTCTAAGGTCACATAGCTAGGCAGTTATTAAGGGTCTGAAAGCAGATTTGAACTCAGGTCCTCCTGATTCCAGGGTCAGTACTCTATCCATTGTACCACCTAGCTGCCCCCCCATTACTGTTTCTTAACCAATACCAGTCTGTTTTGATGACTGACACTTTATCACATAGTTTTTAGATCTGCTACAGTTAGGCCACCTCCCTTTGCATTTTTTCATCAATTTCCTTGATATTCTTGTCCTTTTGTTGCTTAAGATAATGTTTTCATTATTTTTTCTAGTTCTATGAAATACATTTTTTTTGGTAATTTGGTATGGCACTGAATAAGTATTATATTAGTTAAACCTAACCATGAACAATTGACATTTTTCCATTTGCTTAGATCTGACTTTATTTGTTTCAAAAGTATTTTGTAATTTTATTCACATAGTTTCTGGATTTGTCTCAGGAGGGAGATTCACAAGTATTTAATGTCTGCTGTTTCTTTAACTGGAATTGTCTTTCTATCTCTTGCCCTTGGACTTTTTGTCCGTATGTAGAAATGTGGGTTTCATTTTACATCCTGCTACTTAACTATAATTTTCAAGTAGTTTTAATTATTTGATTTCCTACCATTTTCTAAGTATACCATCATAATGTCTGCAAAGAGTGAAAGTTTTGCTTGCTCATTGCTAATTCTAATTTCTTCAATTTCTTTTTCTTCTTTTATTGCACACTAACATTTGTAATAAATAATTTATTTAATAGTAAAAGTGATAATTGCTAACTTTATTTCACCTCTGATCTTGTGAGAAGCCCTTCTAGTTTATGGCCGCTACATACAATTCCTGCAGCTGGAAGATACTGTGTATTATTTTAAGGAAAATTCCATTTATTCCTATATTTTTAGTGTTTTTAATAGGCATGCGTGTTATATTTTGTCAAGGGCTTTTTCATCATCTGTTGAGAAAAATCATAAGATATCAGTTAATTTTGTTATTGCTATGGTTAATTACATTGAAGGCTTTTCTAATGTTGAACCACTCCTGCCTACCTGATCATGGTGTATTATCCTAGTAGTATATTCTTATAATCTCTTTGTAAAATTTTATTTAAAAGTTTTGCATCAATGTTCATTATGGAGTCTTATCTATAATTTTCTTTATTTTGACTTTTACTGGTTTAGTTATTAGCACCAAACTGATGTCATAAAGGAATTTGGCAGAATTCCTTTTTTAGGATAGTTTATATAGAATTGGAATTAATTGGCAGAGCAAAGATGGTGACAGGAGAGGATCGTCTCTTAGGTTCTCTCTAACAAAACCTAGAAATTAAGGATTCTAACTAAATTTTCGAGAGACAGAACCCACAGGGATCAGCAGTTCTCCAACCCAAGGTAACCTGGAAAGAAGCTGAAAGGCTCCACTCTCTGGAGTTGGAGGGGTAGCCCCACCAGAGTGAAGAAACTCCAGCCTTCGGGAGGCAGCCCCAGGATGCTGGGCCACAGCTCACAGCACTGGGGGCAGTTTCCTAACCTAAACTTGGGGAGCACAGGACACAACTTGGAAGATCAGGGAGGGGAGGGGGGGACTCTGCCAGAGCGAGAGCTTGAAGACCAGCCCTCGGCGCACTCAGCAAGCAGCATGGCTGATGAAGCCCAGATCCAGGAACAGGAAGCAGAAGCCAGTAAGCAGGAGCCCCCAGAGCATGAGTGCTGAGCCTAGGGAGGGGAGTGGAGAGAGACTGCTGAGCTCTGTGCTCTGTCCCGGGAACAGGACTCTGGGGCTCTGACTACATTTAGATCCTGATCACAATCTAGGACCCCCCATAGAACAGCAGGGCCCCCCCACCTCAGCCCCATGGCAGAGGGGGACGCTTATGGTCATTCACAGACCAGGAGGGAGGACAGAGCCTCACACCCTGAAACCCTTGTGGGAGTGTCCCAAAAGCTCAGGAAGCACCCCAAAACCAGGCCCAGGCTGGGAAAATGAGCAAGCAGAGAAACAAAAGGAAGACTATTGAGAAATATTTTGCAAATGAGCCCACAAAGGATCAAAATACTCAGTCTGAAGATGAGGAAGCACAGGCTCCTGCATCTAAAGACTGCAAGAAAAACAGAAACTGGGCTCAGGCTATGACAGAGCTCAGAAAAGATTTTGAAAATAATTGAGGGAGTTGGAAGAAAAACTGGGAAAAGAAAGGAGAAAGATGCAGGAAAACCATGAAAATAAAGTCAGCAGCTTAGTCAAGGAGATTGGAAAAAAATGCTGAAGGAAATAACATATTACAATCCAGCTTAGGTCAAACGGATAAAACAGTTCACAAAGTTAATGAGGAGAAGAATGCTTTAAAAAGCAGAATTGACCAGATGGATAAAGAGATAAGAAAGCTCTCTGAGGAGAACAAATGCTTCAGATATAGAATGGAAATGAGCGAGGCTGATGATTGTATGAGAAATCAGAACACAGTACTTCAAAACCAAAACATTGAAAAATTAGAAGAAAATGTGAAACATCTCATTGAAAAAAGAACTGATATGGAAAACAGTTTTAGGAAATATAACCTAAAAATTATTGGAAAACCTGAAAGTCATGATCAGGAAAAGAAGATTGACATCAATTTCAAAGAATCACTACAGGAAAATTGCCCAGATATCCTAGAAGCAGAGGGCAAAATAGAAATTGAGAGAATTCCCTGATCTTCCTGAAAAAGAGACCCAAAAATAAACAACCCCCAGGAATATTATAGCCAAGTTCCAGAACTCTGAAATCAAAGAGAAAATATTACAAGCAGCCAGAAGGACACAATTCAAATATCATGGAGACGCAACAGGATAACATAGGCCTTAGCAGCAACTACATTAAAAGCTTGTAGGGCTTGGAATATAATATTCTGAAAGGCAAAAGAGCTCGGAATGCAACCAAGAATCAACTACCAAGGAAACCTGAACATCCTCTTCCAGGGAAAAAGATGGACTTTCAGTGAACCAGGGGAATTTCAAATGTTTCTGTTAGAATGGCCAGAGATGAACAGAAGGTTTTATTTTCAAATACAGGGCTCAGGTGAAGCATAGAGAGTGGAGGAGAAGGGGAAAATATGAGGGACTTAATGATGATGAATTACATATACCCCTGCATAGAAAAATGATACTGATAATACTCATATGAACCTTCTCATTTAATAGAGCAGACAGAAGGAGCTTTTATAGATGAAGCACAGGAGAGAGATGAATTTGAATATACAATGTGGTGCAAAAATGGAATCAACAGCTAAAAGGGAAATGTAATGGGAGAAAGAAGGAGAGGTAGAATAGGCTAAGATATTTCATATAATAAGATTTTTTTTTATTAGAGTGAGCTATCACAATGACATAGAATGGGGGAAGGCAAGGGGGAATGAGGGAATCTTTGCTCTCATCAGAGGTGGCTAGGAGAGGAAACAGCATATATACTCAATGGGGTATAGACATCTGGAGTAAGAAGGAGAGAAGGGAGATGGGAGAAGGGGCAGATGTGAGTGATGGAGGAGAGGATGGACCATGGGGGGAGAGTGGTCAGATATAACACATTTTCTTTTTAACTTCTTGCAAGGGGCTGGGATAGCATGGCCTGTCCAGGACCATAGGGCCATGTAGATGCTGGGCCCAAGTGGTGGTATGTGGTCTCTGGGCCTCTTGTTCCCAGAGCTGGGGATCTGTCTGCTTTGCCATTCAGCTACCCTATAGCAAAGACAGAGTGAAAGGAGAGAGAAAATATAGTATATAGTAGTGGAGAAGAACGAATAGAGGCACTTCAACAATGGCAATGGTGGAAAAATATCGATGTAACTTTTGTGATGGACTTATCATAAATAATGTGATCCACCTATGACAGAGCTGGAGGTGTTGGAACACAGACTGAAGCAAATTATTATTATTATTATTATTATTATTATTAATTTTTTGGGGGGGTGCAGGGCAAAGGGGGCTGGGTGGCTTACCTGGGACCACATAGCTGGGTGATTGTTTGGTGTCTGAGGCCAGATTTGGAACTTGGTGCTCCTGGCTCCAGGGCCAGTGCTCTGTCCACCACCTGGCTGCCCCCACTATTATTATTATTACTATTTTATTTTACTTTGGGTTTTTTTTGTTTTGGCAGGGCAATGGGCTTGGAGGTGGCTTGCCTGGGGGTCAAACAGCTGGGTGATTGTTGGATATCTGGGGCCAGATTTGGGCTCAGGTGCTCCTGGTTCCAGGGCCGGTGCTCCATCCACTGCATCACCTGGTCACACCTACAATTATTATGATTTTTTTTCATTTTTATTTTAATTTTTTTCTCTCTCCTTTTACATTATCACTCATGCACGTGTCTATTTTGGGGGAGGGGTATTATGTTTATTCTTAAACAAGAATATTTTAGTAATGTACAAAAAACATTATTTGTACAAAATAAGAATAAATAAATTTTAAAAAATGATTGGAATTAATTCTACCTTAAATGTCTGGTAGAATTCATTTGCAAATTCATCTGGGCCTAGAGGTTGTTTCTTAAAGAATTTATTGAAGGTTTCTTCAATTTCTTTTTCTGAAATGGGGTTGTTTTAGTATTTTATTTCCTCTTTCATTGATCTGGGTGGGCTATATTTTGTGATAAAAAAAAATTTATCTAATTCACTTAGATTGTCAAATTTATTAGCATACAGCTGGGGAAAATAACTCTAAATTATCACTTTAATGATGAGTACACCCTTTTCTTGTTGATACTGGTAATTTCATTTTCTACTTTCTTTTATTTTTTCAGATTAACTAAAATTATATGTTATTTTTTTCATAAAACCAACTCTTATTTTTATTTATTAGTTCAATAACTTTCTTTCAATTTTATTAATTTATTCTTTGATTTTCAGCATTTCTAATTTGGTAATTAGTTGAGGATTGTTAATTTGTTCTTTTTTTCTAGGTTTTTTAGTTGTATACCCAATTAATTGATTTCCTCTTTCTCTGTTTTGTTCAGAGATATTTAGAGATATAAAATTTAGATATTTAAAGATATAAAATTTCCTCTAAAAACTGCTTTGGTTGTATCCCATAAATTTTGGTATTATTTCTCATTATTATTATTGTCTTGGATGAAATTGATGATTATTTATATCATTTATTTTTTGATTTATTAATTTTTAAAATTAGGTTATTTAGTTTTCAATTAATTTTTGGTTTATCTTTCCATTTCCCTTCAGAACATGTAATTTTTACTACATCATCATCTGAAAAGGATGGATTTAATATTTTTGCCTTTCTTTGTAAAGTTTTTTTTGCCCTAGTACATGGTCAATTTTGCTATAGGTACCATGTACTGAAGAGTATATTTCTTTTTATCTGCATTCAGTTTTCTCCAGGTGTTTATAATATCTAAGTTTTCTAAAATTTTATTCACCTTCTTAACTTCTTATTTTGTGGTTATATTTACTTAATTCTGAAACAGGGAAGTTGAGGTCCCCTCTTATTATAGTTTTGCTGTTTAGCATTTTTTCTAAAAATTTGAATGCTACACCACTTGGTGTCCTATATGCTTAATCATATCATTTTATTGACTATGGTGCTTTTAAAGAAAATGTACTTTCCTTCCTTATCCCTTTTTATGAGATCTACTTTTGCTATTGCTTTGTTTAAATCAGGATTGCTACCCCTGATTTTTTTACTTCTGTTGAAGCACAATACATTTTGTTCTAGTCTTTGACCTTTACCCTGTCTGTATCTCTTTGCTTCAAATGTGTCTCTTTTAATCCTACAACATATTGTAAGATTCTGATTTTTAATCCATTCTACTCACTTGCTTCCATTTTATGGGACAATTCATGTCATTCACATTTACAGTTAAGATTGCTAACTCTGCATTTCCCTCCATGCTATCTTTACCTGTTTATTACCTTTCTTCTTATCTCTCTTCATCAATGTTTTGCTCCTTTTTCCTTTTCACTTTTCTTTTTAATTTTGACTTTAACTTTGCTTTTATTTTTAATTTTTCTTTCACCTTCCCTTTTATCAGTCCCTTCTTCCCCTTTCTTTCTCTTCCTTTGCCCCTACTTCCTTATAGGAAAAAAATAGATTTTTAAGCCCAATTGAGAATGTATGTTGTTCTCTCTTTAGACCATGACTGTTGAGAATAGGATTTACTCAGTGTTCACACCTTTTCTTCTTTCCTTGTGCTGTAAAAGGTTTTGGGTATCCTCACCTTATGTTATTTATCCTCTAATGCTCTAGGCTTCTCCTAGTATAATCCTTCTTTTCGGACTTTATTGTCTTAACCCTGTCTTGCACCTACAACCTCTCTGTCAAAATATGCTCCTATTATCTGTCTTAATAGAAGTACCTTTCTCAAGGTTTGATTGATTGATATGCAAAATTGTCTCACAGTCACTGTCTAAATGCACTCCCTTCTCCTTTCTCATTAGAAATACACTTCTCAAGAAACATAAATAGCATCAAATTATAAACAATTTATACCACACTCTCTTTGTAAGTACTTTCAATGGACATGCAAATCTCATGAGTTAAAGTATCAAGAAAAGCAAAGTCATTTCATGAACCATTTATAACTCTTGTTCTGAGTACACTCCCTCAAATTGTAGCTAAAGTATCAAATAAAGCAAAATGCTTCATGATCTATTTATATTTTTATATTCAAGTACTCTCTTTCCCTCTATCCCTTTAGTACTATAGCTATAGCACTTCAAACATTGTTAACCACAATATGGAATAAGGGAAGATAAATTTGTGATCTATTTATGTCCAGGACTTCTAAGGACACTCTCTCCTTCTGTCCCTATTGTACTAAAATCTTTATTAACTAGAGTATCTAGTAAAGTAATATTATGTCATTATTTCATTATGTACAGACCCTCCAAGTACTCTTTCCCTTGCAATAGAAATACAACCATCATTATCAACATCACTTCATGACACCTTTATACTCATGTCCTCTAAATACAATCCTTCCAATTCTATTCAATCTTTATTAACTAAGGTATTGGCTAAAACTTAACACTTTCCCGGTCATTCTAAACTCATGCCTTCTCTCTCTAAGTATGTTTCTTTTAACTATCCTAAGAGAAATACAAATTTTACGAGTTACAAATATTATCTTCCCTTGTAGGTATGTATACAGCTGAATGTTTTTGACTAAGAAATTTTCTCTTTTCCTGGATCTCTTATGTATTGTATTTTAAGATTAAAATTACTGTTCATTCTCATCTTCTTATTAGAAAACTTTGGAAGTCCTCTATTATTCATTGAAAATTCATTTTCCCTCTGAAAGTATATGTTCCAGGCCCTCTGATTCTTTAATGTTGAAGATGATAAATCCTGTGTAATTCTTATTGGTGTTCCTTGTTATTCAATTGCTCTTTTTTGACTACTTGCATTATTTCCTCCTCTCCTGAGAATTCTAGAATTTGTCAGCAATATTTCTTGGTGTTTTTATTCTAGGATCTCATTCTGGTAGCGATCTATTGATTCTTTCAAAGAGTATTTTTCCTTCTTCTTCTAGCATAGTAGGAAATTTTTTCTATGATAATTTCCCAAAAGAAAATTTTCAGTCTCTTTCTTTGATTGAGACTTTTGGGTAGAGCAATAACTTGTAAATTATCTCTTCTGGATCTTTTTACCAGAATTTGTATTTCCTGAAAAAAAGCATTTCTAAAATATTTTCTCCTATTTTTTATTACATTTAAAAAAATTATTTTTAAATTAATGGGTTTAAGTGACTTGCCCAAGGTCTCACAGCTAGGTAATTATTAAGTGTGTGAGGTCAGATTTGAGCTCAGGTCTTCCTGACTCTAGGGCCAGTGCTCTAGCCACTGTGTCACCTAGCTGTCCCTAAGTCCATTGATTTTGTTTGATGGAATCTTGGTGTCTCATAGAGTCATTAGTCATTTTTCCAACTCTAATTTTTAGGGATTTATTTTCTTCAGTTAGCTTTTCCATTTCCAGTTGGTTAATTTTAGTTTCAAATGTGTGGTGTTCCTTTTCCAGTTGGTTAATTTTACTTTTTGATGTATTATATTTTTTTCAATTGGTCATTTTTAATTTTAATGGAGTTGATTTCTTCAGTCAATATTTTATACTTCTTCTGCATGGCTCATTTCTTTTTGTCCATTTTTCTTCTTCCTCTCTTCTTTGGTTTTTAAAATCCTTTTTGAGTTCTTCTATGAGGTTGGGATTCAATGGCAATTCATAAACCCCTTTGAGGCTTCACATGCTGGCAACTTGTCACTGTTTTCTTCATCTGAGATGATATTTTTATCATCCTTATCTGAATAGTAAATTTCTTTTGTTAACACTCTTTGTTTTATTTTGTTCTGGTTTGTTTTGCTCATTTTGATAGTTGAATTCTGCTCCTGTGGTACAGGGAGTATAGTACCAAATGTTTTTGTGCTGGGGTCAGGAACTGTTCCCTGGCAAGGTGTTGCCTCTGCTGCCCAGGCATTGACTTTGCAGTGGTTTGTTTCCAAGCCAGTCCTGTTTGTTTTCCCAGGTCTCAGACTTTGTCTGAGGTTGGGACCATCCCTGCTGGTCTGCTATCTAGCTGTCTTGCTGTGCCCAGATCTGAGCTGCCAAGTGTCTCTGTTGGCTTTCCCCCTTTCCCACCAAACTGAGCTATACTTCTCCTTTACCTCTGAAGAGACAGACCTTTACTGAAGATCATCCACAATATGTTGACTTGGTAAATTGTTTGACTCTTTTTTTGAAGGGACATGTAGCTTTAAGGTCTATACAGAGGCTTCACTTAAAGCTATGTTGGGAAAAGCTCCAGGAGCATGTTTCCTTCATGCAATTATCATGCCTCCATCCAGGAAGTCTCCTCAGAACTAGCTTATTTGTTATTTGTTGCTGTTTTGTTTATGTGCAAGAATATTCATGCTTCTTATGTTATGTCTCTTGTTCACATAAGCTTGGTTTCTCTTTCCTCAAGTGACCTTGAAATTTGGGGCTAATAAACATTATACATGCTACTCTCACCATATCATCTTCAAATTTATTGTTCCTTCCAATATTATCTTGCTTCTCATTGTCCATTTATGATGGAGTATTATTAGCTTATTAGAAGTATATATTTAAAAATTCTTTCCTCAGATAATAGATATTGTAGTTCTCCACACTCATTTAGGGATAAACCTTACATCACAGAACAATTAAATTCTGGTCTATTTACTTAAAATTGATTGTATTACATATAATGATACCTGATATGGGTAGCACTTCCTACCCATAGTAGAAGGACAATTCAAACAACAGAAACTTTCTCAGATATATAATTATCTTTCTTCTAACAGACTTAAACAATTCATTATCATTTGAGTCATTTAATTAAATTAAGGAAATAGTTTCTTTAAAATAATATGAATTTATATTTTAAATATTTTAGGGGAAATGATGCTTTGAATACATTAAATGAATTTTAATTAAAATTATCAAAAAAGTAATTTATGTAGCTAATTAAGCAAAATTCAACTTTATGTCTGAACCTAAGATAACCCTTTTACCATTATCATCCTCTCCAAAAAAAAAATTCTCCATCAGTTGTTTGGCTATATCTGCGAAGAAAATGTTTTAAGGAGTGTGGGAAAAAATTGAGTGTGAAGTATCTACATAATTGCTTCAGTCTTCTATTTCATTTGATAGTGCAACTCTAGTTTGAGTGTTATTATTTCTGTTAGGAAATAAAATGATTACTTATGGTCCTAGGATAAATCGTTACCTCAGGCTGTCAATTTCCAGGCTGTCAATTTTCATGACAATAAAACCCCTAATTAAAAAGTGAAAAATTCAGTCAATCAACCAGCTATATTGTCACAGGAACAGGCTGCATTGTGATTAGAGTACTGGGCAAGAAATCAGAGAATCCTGGTGCAAGTCCTGGCACTGCCACATAATACCTTTATGTCTCTGAGCAAGTTGGTTTTCTGTTCTAGAATTCAAATATCTCATCTGTAAAGTGGAAGACTTTGTCTAAATGAGATGTTCTGGCCTGTCATCTACAGACTTAAAAGTGATTTTGATAACTACATTTCAACGTATTTGGCATCCTTCTTAATATTAAGTATTTCATTTTATTCATTGAAAATCATTATTTTAGTAATAGGCCCCTAAGTTCCATGATACTGTCAAAGGAGTCCACTTAATACATTTCTCCCCAACACACACACACACACACACACACACACACACACACACACACACACACACATTTATGCTTATCTAAATCATTTCTTAGCTTCCTTTTAGTTCTAATATTCTGTGATTCCAAGGATAATTCCAATGGTAGCATTCTATTGTATTTTTTATATGACTGCATGTTGATATTATCATTTTCAAAAAAGTTTGCTTACTTGTTTTAGCATCTTATGTAGGCAATTGATGGTTAATTATTCACCTGTTCAGATGTGTAGACCATACACAGAGAATGAAGAAAGTTTCAGAATTTAAGATAATGAAAGAAAGACTCAGCAAGCTTTCCATCTCACTCTTCCTTTACTTTTTGTTTCTGTGTATAGGTGTATTGTCTGGATTGAATTTAAAAGGTATCCAAAGAAATAGAGATCATTTGACAGTCCATAGAACAGTTTTAGGGTCTGCTATAGAATGGAAGTATAAAAAAGTTGTGACATAACAATATACAGGAGCATCATTGTGACTATAACATTGTCAATAAAATTATCATTAAGCCTCACTATGACACATTCAGTAACATCGACTAATGGACAAAGATTTAAATTAGTTGATCAGTGATATCTAAGTTTGAACTTTAGCCTCAGAGAAAATGACTTTCATGAACATTAGTCTGCTTAATGTTATCATATTGTTCACTGCATATCACAAACATTGTTTCTTAGAAATTAACTGCCTCTCAATATAGTGGGAAGGTTATGGTGCTGTGGGATATTGATGTGGGGAAAGCTGTGGATGGTGTACCATACAGCATGGAGTACATAGATATCCACCCATAGAACATTTCTGCTTTACCTGAAATATTGGGGATTGGGAGGGATTGGTTTGAGTTGACAAAGGATTATCCAAGCACTGAATCCAGGGACTACCACGAGCCAGAGTCTGGTAGAAGGAACAGACCAGATCAACCTATAGATACTTGTAAGCAGAGAGACCTATAAAGAAAGATAATAGATGAAATGGTAAAGATCAAGTGGATTAAAAAGAGTGTATGTGTTGTATTATATATAGTGTTAAATCTTGGGTCTTTCATCATTGAAATATTCATTCTGATGTGTCTATTTTTTGATCTGGGTTAGCAGTTTATACTACTTCAGAAACTAGACCAAGAATACATCTAAATAGGGAGAATGAAAGATTTCAAAACTCTACTCTACATCTAATCTAGAGGTCTTTATCTAATTGTACAAAGATGAGCTCACCCATCCTCCTCTGTTCCAAGACAGCTTTTATTGGGACCTAAAATTGCCTCCACAATAATATTTTATCTAGCTTTGTGTTCTATTTTTTCAAAGCTAGGCAATAATGTTAAATTGTTTTTGTCTGCATTTCTGGTCCTTATACAGAGAAAGATGACCTAATATCATAATGTTGTTAGTCATTTGGTAGCATTTCACTCATTTATTTTGGAACAATTGGGGAAAAAATTCATTGCATGACACAATTAAAAGGAGTTATTTATTTTATTGGTGATGGATGACTGTCTAATTCTTCAAAGTTATTCCTGAATTATTGTTTACTTTTTTCTTAATTTTTTTAATATAAGGGATTAAAAATGCTCAATTAATTACTGTCATCATGGCAATGAAATTGTGATGTAAGCCAGTGTTTGCATCTATTTCACCATGGTTTGTGATTCATATGGATCTTTTCTGTCTGTGGCTACACATTTGTGCAACCCATTTTACTGTGTCCTCTGCCTGATTTCCCAACGTGTCTTTTTCAGGCTATCTGCCACATACCTGTTTGGACCAGTCTTCAAGACCTGACATTCAGAAAGAATAAGCCAAGTTTGATTTCCACAGTGTAGTGCTGAGGAGCAGAAAATAGGGAAGTCACTCAGGTCCATTGGCAGCTCATATACAGGGGGTCCAATACAGAGTGGACAGGACTTAAGAATCAAGACAATTCCTTAGCAAAGAGGGAGAGATTTTTGGCAGACCTATGCACTTGGATAGAGGCACCAGAAAAGTGTTGAAACTGAGGCCCAGGGCGCAGCTGCCAATTTCTTCAGTCTGGTCCTATGCTATGTGGACCAGTCCAATCTGTGGCAGTGCGTGACTCAACCAGACCTCACACAGCTGAACCAAGCTGGAAGCCTCTGCTGATGAATTCCTGGTTTTGACTTCACTTTCTCTGCCTGGTTCCTATTAGCTGTGGGTTTTCAGGATTTTATAGTAATGCTCTGACTGCAAATCACTGCCGCCCAAGACATGCCGACTGCCAACAAGGTTGAAAACACATAAGACCTTTTTTAGTCATTCTTTAGGGCCTGGACACTCTATTATTTAGAAATTTTTCAATATACCCTGGAAGATCTCTTACCATATGTTTTATTCTCTTACTCATGCTCAGATTCCAGGATGATAGAAAGACATATGTTTATTTGTAAGCTCTGGCCTCCTTAATTTCATGCCAGTTAACATTGCATTTCAGCATAACTATTCAATCAGGATCTTACTTTCACTCCTTTCCTATGCTGTTCCAAGAATCAATGTGAATAAAGGCCTGCAGCAGGTTTTGGAGCAGAGGAATGAAAGAGGTCCTCTTGCACATGCTATTACGATTCTGCACATCCAGTGAGACACAGAGTATTTAAATATCCTCAATTTCCCCATCCCAAAAAAGTTTGAAATATCTGAGTTTCCCATTCAGATAAAAGAACTGGGTATTTCCATTGATAAGAAAGGTTTCCTTATTTCATCTTTCCCTTCTTCTCCCCTGTCCTTTGCTCCTTCAGAAAATTCTTATATACAATAATCTTGATTGGAGTTTACAGAAGTTGGCATATAAGTTGGCAGCTCCTGTTGCAGGGGAGAGATCTATTAGGAAAAGAAGTGAGGGGAACAGAATGGGGAATAGGGCAGGAGGAGAAAGAAGGTGAGAGGAGAGATGATGCAATTCTTGACCATTTAATGAAACATTTGACAGTCACACATTTGAGGGGAAACCAGTGTCATATAGGGAAAAGATCATTGCTTTAAAAACCAGAGGATCTGACTTCAAATCTGTTTCCCCCACTTGCTAGTGGTATGGCCTTGGTAAAGTCATATAACCTCTCTTTATTTCAGTTCCCTTATCTGTAAAACAAGAACAAAATATTTGCTGTACTTTCCTCCTTTTTATGAGGCAAGTAAAGTATTTGGTTAGCTTAAAAGTACTCTGTAATTCAAGTTGTTATATTATTTCACTACACCATTGGCTCTGCAACATCCATACATATATCAATTACTCGGGGATGTTTGAGTTACTTGAGAAGGACTTTAGATTCAGAACTTTCCTTAGCTAAATGATCTTAGAAAATCTCACCATTAGCTGAATAGATTCAAACCAGGTTGTGTTCATTTATAAATTTCATCAAAAGTATACTAATTATTATATCATTTTATGTACATAAAATATTATACTTTAAAATAACTGATGTTTTTTCCCCTGATGCATTGTAATACCAATTAAAATAGCTATAGCAATTTAAAGTATGCAACGTGTTTTTTTTATGCTAACCCTTTGAGTTTGTTAGTGCATTTTACAGATGAGGAAACTGAGGACTAGAGAGATAAACTGATTTGTGGGAAGAATATAAACACATTAAGTATAAGAATTATCTCAATTCTGGCTTTTTATTTTCAGTATCTAGCACAATATCTGACACATAGTAGGTGGTCAAAAATTGATTATTTGATTGATTGTCCAGAATCACACAGCTAGTATTTGGCAGTCGTGACAGAACTAAGATTCAAACTTCAATTTCCTGACATCAAGATAATTGTTGTTCTGTCTTTTAGTGTAGGCATTTGGGAAATTGTTGTCCATCTTACCATTTTGTGGGGTGCCAAAAGTCACTAGATATTCTGTGGTAATCTGGATTACAATCCATTTTGCCTTTCCTTCACTTTGAGAATAAATGTAAAAATGACTTCTCCGAATGCCAGATTTGTGTTCCTGTGTTAGGAAATTGTTTTTTCTTTTTTGCATCTGTGTGTACATTAAACAGCACGAAGAAAGTCGTGAAACTCAAGGAGTTCCCCAAAAGTAAATCAATTTGCGGTTGAATGTGCTGCTGGATTTGTTTGCAAACCAAAGAGAGCGAAGAAGGCTTAAAAAAGATGCAGTTGGATGAGACTGCAAAGTTTTTGGAAAGTTCTTTGAACACATGTAAACATTATATGTGTAAGCAAATGTTTAACTTGCCTTTTTTACTTCTTCAAATTATATTATGAAATCAGACGTCTGTGACTTCTTAAGAATGTCAAATCAACGTATTCCTTCAAAACAGATAATTGCAGGAGCTGCTTGCCTCTAGACTTGGGGAGTTTGGGTGGCTCCTTTCAGAGTTTACAAATGATCAGCCACTGGGGTTGTTTTAGCCCCTCATTTCCATAATGCAGATAGTGGGGGGAATCATCATCATCGAGGGCCCCAGATGGATGGAGTGAGACAGACTTCATCCAGTTAAGGAAAAGAACACATGTCTAGGTCTTACTCAGTTTCTGCAACTCCCTCAGGGATAAAAGTGAGTATATTGTTTTCATTCACTGCCCTTTGATCAGTAAGACCTGCATTTTAATCCATCCCAGGCAGAATCAGGGAAACTGTATTTGATCTGATAGCTGTATCAGCACTACTTTAATACTCTCCTTTCTGAGAACCAGGGTTGAAGCATCTAGAATTAAACTGCCCTTCTGGTGCCAAAAGAGATTGAATTTACCAGATTAGTATTTATGAGTACTGCTAACATGTAGCAGAGGTCATCTGATATGGTAACTCTTATATTATTCCTATGAGAGCGCATCACTGTGGTTTGGAAGCAAAGATGTGGAAGATAGACTGCAGTCGTCAATATCTCTCTCTCTCTCACACACAATTAGGATGTTATTAGGAGACACTTCTATTAACGTTGAATTGAGGGCTGATAAGAGGCGGTGGAACCATTGTAATATATGCCACACAAATCTGGCATGGCCCCCGAAAATCAACAGATCATTACTATATGATATCCATATTATTCTGCAAGTTTGATGCCCCCATCCAGCTTGAATCACATGATAATTTGTGTTAATATTAATGGAAGTCACAATCAAAGATAGAAAGGATGTTTCATGTATAATATGCAAATATTTATTAATATCATTCCTTGGGTGAAAAATTCTCAAATTTTTCAAAGGATCATTATAAAGTAGAGATTTCTCACATATGCAATGAAATGAAAACTATTGTTATCTTGCATTATCAAAGCAGATACACACCATATTACATGGGATGCATTTTGCACAATCATGCATTGTTTAATCACTATTATTAGATATTTCCTTTTTTATTTCTGTAGTGTTCATTGAAATATAAATACATGCAAACTCACATTAAACTAATAACAACAATAACAATCTACTTATAGTTGAGAAATTACTAAATTGCAGCTGTCACTTTCCCTGAAATCAAGACTATGTCTTTACCACAAAGAAACACCTGGGCACCTGTGATTAATGAACAATTTAATCATTATTATGGTATGTCTACATGGTACCAAAACTAAGATACTTAAAAAAAATCTAGATATTAATTGATTCTCTATTGTTCCCATGCACTAAATAGTTTAGACTTATGTAGACAGAACTTACATCAGTGGAGGTGAAAGACAAGAAAAATATTGTGTCATATTTAAGCTAGTCTTATCAGCTGTCCTCAGTAATCTCAGCTTTGCTGGAATTTCAGCTTTGTTATCATTATTACTATTTATCATCATCATCATCATCATAGTTATCCTTTTTTAATACCTTTAGCAGGCATGCTTATCCGGCTTATGTCTTTTTTAGTGCTGATAAATAGGAAATCATTGGAAAATATTATCTTTGTTTCATCTTTCAAGGAAATGAATGAAATAAAGGAAAACTACTATTACTAGTATTACCTCTATTATTAGTATTACTAGAAGCAATTATAGTTCAGTACTTAAGAGATCTATCATTTAATATGTGTGGATCCCTACTCCATCAATGCTTATGACTTAACCCTGCTTCCTCAGTCAATAACATCATTGAGATGTTATGGACAAAAATTCATGGTCAACCTGTTGATAAGAACAATAATAATAGATGACAATTATTATTGATTTGCTATTATTTAAACTTCATAGTTTATGAAATACTCTGCGCCTTTGCCCCATTTTGATCCTTAAGAGGAAATTAATATATGTATTCTTAGTTGTGTTTATAAATCAATATATGGAGGTTCAATAAGGGAAATAAGTAGATTTGCTCCAGGTCATGGATTCTAGTACTAGAACCCAAGATATCTTAACCATTGGTTTCTTCTGTAATAGATAATTTTCAGTTATTGAATGTTGTGCTTCTGGCCATCCATAGCTATAAAATGAAAATCATTAATTATCACTACAGACTTTTCTTGTTAGTATTTATAACTGACTAGTATTTACAGCTATGGGACCTTGGATAAGTCATTTAATATCTCCGAGTCTCAATTTAAAATACCTTCAAGCTGTTTGCATTTATTAAGAACCTACTATGTGCCAGATACTGTGCTAGCTGCTGGAATAATAAATTCAAGTTATGAGGAGATTACATTCTAAATGCATAATTCTACATAAATACTAAAGTCCTTTCCAACTCAAATTCCATGATCCTTTGACTCTGTGTTTTATATTTTTGAATAAGGAAGAGAAAGAATATAGAATCCTAACATGTTTGTCCAGTTAAAATATGAATTACCACCTCTTTTTCCTTTGATAAGCTTCTGGAATTGGAATTTCACAGTGATTGATCTACTTAAAGAGATTCTTTCAGAATTCCAAGACCAACAACACCTATTCTGTCATCTGTACAAGTGGTCCATACAATAAATCAAGAAAAAATCTTACACTTTATTCCTTCCCACACTCTCCAAAATTTATTTATACTGTCCCATTTTCTGTTCCTTACACATAACACTCAACTTCCCATTTTCAGGTCTTGGCACTAACATTTTTGTAAAACTGGAAGACTCTCCCTCTCCACTTCTCCTTTTGGTCTTCTTCAAGATTCAAATCCAATATCACTTTCCACAAGAGTCTCCCTGTCTTCCCTTACCCAAATGTATTTCCATAACTGATGTTTATTGCACATATTTATCTACATGCAATCTTTGGAAAGCTGTCCCCACCTCCTTTAGAATGTGAACTCTTGGAGCCATGATTATGTTTTTTGTTTCTGTTTTTGTTTTTTATTTTTTTTTGTATCCCTACAGCTTAGTATAGTGTTTGGCACATAGTAAGTGTCTAATAATTGCTATTGATGACTGACTAATGAAGATAATAACAGCAATTTAGTTTGCTCAGTTTATAACTGTGACTCATATTTATATAGTACTTTGTGAAGCACTTTACTCATAACAAATGATGAGAGAACTAATGTTTAGAATGGCAAATTAACATGCTCTTGGCCACATGGCAAATAAATGACAGGGTCAGGTTTTAAATGCAAGTCTCTTGAATATAAATCCTAAGATTATCTTTCTATACCACACTACCTCCCTGATTTGGGTCTGGAATCACTTGTTTCAACAAACTTCTTAATCTGTAATATATAATATATATAAATATATATTATATATATATATATGTATATACACATATCATTCACATATTAAGATCCTGTGTAGCATAGTAGATAGAAAGATGGATTAAAATCAGATAGTACTGCAATTGAATCTGAATCTGAGACAAACTGAGTGTGACCTTTAATTTTTCAGTGTCCCAGAAAACATTCAAAAATTATAAATTACAGATGAGTGACTGATCTGTACCAATGGTGTAAGTTTTCCACATTCTGAAGACATGTTTTCTATTTTCATAGACATACAGGACACTTGTATTTTCAAGACAAATGTACTAAGCAAAAGTGTATTCAGTTTGATTTGTCTTGCCTCCATGATCATGAATAAAATTCAGTAAGAATATATAATCTGAGAGCTGCAAAATTCTTACTGAATTAAATCAAGCTAATTTCTCATTTAGATTAATACTGGTGACTTAGAAGTAAAAGCTTGGTGATTAGTGAGAGTCAGAAGAACAAATCCAGGGATTGCCTTTTATTATCTATATGACCTTTAATGAGTGACTTCACCACTCTAAATCTCAGTTTCTCAAACTGAAATGATGGAGCAAAATAGATAATTTTTCCACATTCTCAAGTCTAAAATCCTAATTTTGACTACTTTAGATTATTGGTAAAAATCCATTCTTTCTCTAGAAAATTACTGCAGTTTTTCTCTCTTCATCCTTTTATATTCCATGACTCAGATAGAATTTCTGGAATTCTCCAGTGGAGAAAAATGAAAGGGAAATTGTCATTTTTATTGTAAAACACCCAGTGTGAAAGGGGCAAATTTCCAAGAAGTCACTGGAATCTGTCATGTAAATAAGAAATCTTTATTCGGACTTCTGAGAAAAAAAATGAAGACTACTTAGCCATCCCCCCCCCCCCAATGTCCTGACATATTTTTCCTTTCCTTTTCAGAGCTTATTGGCCCCTGTCATCTAAATACATATTTACACAAATCGTACAACACAGCTTGGTTGCTCAGGACATTTTAATGACTCACATGAAGAATTAATACTGTAGATACAACAGAGATGATCTGAAATACTGTGGATACAGGTCAACCATTCCCACTGTAGTTAACTAAAACAAAGCTATGATTTGTTTCTGCTAAAATGATATTGCTCAATGCTTAATGTAATCATATTATGAGCACTTGTATTAAAATCATATGCAGAATGAAAAACAGTCAGGATGAGAACTTAGTAAAAACAAAGAAGGATTTATATGTGTAGTTATAGTGGATAAAGAAAAGTCACATTACTTTCATTTGTGTGTATATGTATACACACACACACACACACACACACAGCACTACAGAGCTGAGAGATTGCATAGTATATGGCCAGATGTGCATGTGCATATTAAGGTATCTTTAAAAGCTCCCATTCATCTCTGCCTTGAGATGCCCAGACAGCTTCTTGGCCTTGACAGCTGCATGTTTGACAACTATGGTCACCTCATACTCGACCTCACCTAGACCTGGGGCAAGGACAAATCCTGTTTGATTGATTGGAATATCATATATTCATTCATTAGTCTGGATTTTGTCAGACAAGATCTGGCAAGTATTTTCTTGTAAGTAGATGACTTTCCTGGTGTGGTCCTGGTTTTCCTGGAGC